>NC_091984.1:179679618-179907436 GCF_044704955.1 Pristiophorus japonicus
CATAAGGAGAAATTAGGGAAGATGACCAAAAGCTTGGTCAAATAGGTCAGTTTTAAGGAGTGTCTTAAAGGAGGAAAGAGTGGTAGAGAGGTTTAGGCAGGGAATTCCAGAACTTAGGGCTTCGGCAACAAAATGAGTGACCAATGGTTGAGCAATTATATTCAGGGATGCTCAAAAGGGTAGAATTAAAGGAGTGCAGATATTCCAGGGGGTTGTGGGGCTGGAGGCGATTACAGAGCTAGGAAGGGGTGAGGCCATGGAGGGATTTGAAAACAATGATAAGGATTTTGAAATGGAGGCGTTGCTTAACCAGGAGCCAATGTAGGTCAGTGAGCACAGTGGTAACAGGTGAACCGGACGTGCTGCAAGTTTATGTAGGATAGAACATGGGAGGTCAGCCAGGAGTGCAGAGGAATAGTCAAGTTTAGAGGTGACAAAAGCATGGATGAGCTTCAGCGGATGAGCTGAGGCAAGTGTGGAGACAGGCGATGTTACAGAGATGGAAATAGGCGGTCTTAGTTATGCCATGGATATGTGGTCAGGAGCTCAATTCAGGGTCAAATATGGCATTGAGGTTGTGAACAGTGTGGTTCAGCCTCAGACCAATGTACCAGCAACAATGGCTTTGGTCTTTCCAATGTTTAATTGGAGAAAATTTCTGAACTGAATGTTAGACAAGTAGTCTGACATTTTAGAGAGGGGCTGAGAGAAGTGGTGGTGAGGTAGTTGATTCCATTAGCATACATGTGGAAACTGATGCTGTGTTTTCAGATGATGTCACCAAGGGGCATCATGTAGATGAGAAATAGAAGGGGGCAAGGATAGATCCTTGGGGGACACCAGAGGTAATGATCCATTGAGATCTCTGTGCTCCTCCATTTCTGGCCTCTTGGCTATCCCCAATTTTCATCGCTCCACCATTGGTAGCCAAGCCTTCAGCCGCTTAGGCCCTAAGCTTTGGAATTCTTTCCCTAAGCTTATGTGCCTCTCTTTCGTCCTTTAAGTCGCTCTTCAAAACCTGCCACTTTGACCAAGCTATTGGTCACCTGTCAACATAAGAACATACAAACATAAGAAATAGGAGCAGGAGTAGGCCATTTGGCCCCTCGAGCCTGCTCTGCCATTCAACAAGATCATGGCTGATCTGATCATGGACTCAGCTCCACTTCCCTGCCCACTACCCATAACCCTTTACTCCATTATCGCTCAAAAATCTGTCTACCTCTGCCTTAAATATATTCAATGACCCAGCCTCCACAGCTCTCTGGGGCAGAGAATTCTATACATTTACAACACTCTGAGAGAAGAAATTTCTCCTCATCTCAGTTTTAAATGGGCAGCCCCTTATTCTAAGACTATGTCCCCTAGTTTTAATTTCCCCAATGAGTGGAAATGTCCTCTCTGCATCCACATTGTCGAGGCCCTTGTCATAATAACGCCTTATGTGGCAGATCTCCTGTGAAGCGCCGTGGGCCGTTTTACCATGTTAAAGGCGTAATATAAATGCAAATTGTTGTTGTGGGCATTATAGGACAACTGCTTTGGCTAAGTACTCCTAGAATAAACAAGACTTTAACCCAGTAATGTTCTGCAATAGAGCACCGGATACTGTCCTTGCTCTTAGAACATGCAATATTGCATTAAATTATTACTATTATCATTATTATTATTAAATAAGTAAACGCACATCAAACATTTCAGTTCACAATTACACCGAAAATCAGCAGAGATCTATTTTAAACGTCTTGTAAAACAAAGCAGAAAATAGGCAAAACGTGATATTTCATGATTTGAGCACAACCTATCGCACGATAGGTGTTTAAGTTGGACAATACACTAGATATAGGCAATCCATGAATATTAATGCTTTACAGTGAAAGCTGTCATTGATCCACCCTCCCTCTTGTGCTGATAAGCATTCAATTTTACATTCTTTCTTCTAATAAAAAAACTCCTGCTTCCACATACTTCCCGCTGTGTTGATGTCCTAATAGCATCTGATCTAAATCAGGCAGCAGTAAGGGAGAAAGGTAGTTTAACAATAAAAATTATTTTTTTGCCATCAGATTTCCAGCTTTAAGTTTGCGTTTGCCTTTCGCTTCCGTTGGATTAATGTCCCTTTCAAAATTCCAAACAATTCCCAATTCTGAAAGAGGCAAACATATTTTCCATGCGCTATTTTGCCTCGCAGAATTAAAATCTGGATATAAGTGTATGTGGCTTGTAGCCATCAAATTGATTCCTCATTGCTCCTGGTATAGCGAAACCATAAACCAGTTCTTTATAAATGTACATATTATTTTACTGCCCAGCGAGTACAATGGATAGTTCACCCCAAGTAAGCTTGATTTCCTCTGTGGGCTATTTTTAGTGTATCAGCGAACTTCTGTCATTGTAAAAAGAAAGAAAGACTTGCATTCTTCAAAATAGTGCCGTGGGACATTGTACGTTCATGTGACACAGTAACGGAACTCGGTTTAATATCTTCACCTGAAAAATCCAACAGTGCAGTATCAGCCCAGATTTTTGCGGTTCAGTCTCTGGAGAGGGACTATGAATCCACAATCCTCTGAAATCTGAGGCGAGAGTTCTAACCACTGAGCCCAGCTGTGGATGGAACATTGCAATCAATTAAAAATAATCCAAGCATGTGGGCTGCTATTCGTGAAGAATGGGTTAAAGCACACCGAGGACATTCCTCTCTCCACTATTTTAAAGACGTTAACCAGTTTTATCATGACACAAGATCAATTTTAACCCATTCATCCGTTTCACCATTAGAAATTATTTGTCAAGTCGTTCACTTTTCTTCATGTAACCTGGAGCTGTGATTTCCAGTTTTCACTTTTCTCTTGTTTTCCCACACTGCGCAGTTAATTTCTTTGTTGACAGCAAACCGCATTTTAACCAACATAGCTGAAGCACATATATTGCAAGTCCCAAGTCAACCACGAACAACCAGCAATTCCAATCAGCCGTCAATAACTCCACATCACCATCTACTGGAAGGTCAAAGTAAGACAAGATGCCACCACAGCACACAACCACGAACCAACCATTTTAATCTTTGCCATTGCCTTGCAATTTCTTCCCAATTTTCAGATGCAAAAACGCACCCATTCATCCGCTTCACTCAAAAAAGGATGATGTACTTGAATGTTCAAAGAAAACTATATTTGGTTATAATGAAGGAACTATAGAGCAGCTATTACACTGCGAGATGTATACTATAGGCCACCAAATTGTGGGAAGGAGATAGAGGAGCAAACTTGCCTGAAATAGTAAGAGTAAAGGCTAAAGAGAAGAAGGAATTCCTGAATTGTGAACAAGAAAACTTTCTTGATCAGTGTGTTTCCAGCTCAAAGGGGAAGGAAGCTATGCTGGATCTAGTTCTGAGGAATGAAGTGATGCAAGTGCAGCATATTTCAATGGGAGAGCAATTGGAAAACTGTGATCACAATATCATTAGGTTTAGAGTAGTTATGGAAAAGGACAAGGAGAAGTGAGATGTGAAAATACTCAACTCGAGAAGGGCTAATTTCAATGAGTTGAAAATTATTCTAATCCAGGTGGATTGGACTCAAAGATTGATAGGTAGCACAGTAAATAAGCAATGAGTTACATTCAAAGAGGAGATAGTTTGGGTGCAGACTAGACAAATTCTCATTAGGGGAAAGGGAAGGCATCCTGGATTACTAAAGATACGGGCTCAGATTTTATGGTCAGTGGTGAAGGAATGGCACTAGCCGTACATTACACTTGACCTTAGAGTTTCTGTAGGCATTTACACTGTAACTTGTGGTGCTTTAGAAATCTAATTTCAGCGCAGCAGCCTTTACAGGGGATCTGCAACTGGTGTGAAGAGAGCAAGCAATGGTGTGTCTCCTTAACCAAGCAAATTGAAGAACCATTACTGAGACATGCAGAGTCTAAATTAGGAAGTGTAAATTAGAATACTTCATTCAATGCCAAATGATGTACAGCAAGTTAAATAAATAGAGGGGAAGAGAGATGGTATTAAGAGAGAGAAATAAAAGAGCCAGAAAGTAAAAGTAAAAAAATGTTTTAATTTAAAAAAAATCTGCAGCAATAATTGAAATCTGAAACAATGAGACTCCACACTTTTAAAAGTAACATTTCAGTGCCAGAGAGGTTGTTAGGAAGAAATTAAGACTTGTCACATTATTAAAAATCTACTCACACTGCAAGTACAAGCCCTAACATTTTCTGGCATATTTAATGGATATCTAGTGGATAAATACTGCAACTTCACATTGTTTCATTTAAGTGAATGCAGATTTTCTTGGTGAGATACCAGTACAGCGCAGCTTCTAGAGGAGCAGGGTAAATCAGACAACAACTTCATGATTTCCACATTTAACTGTGCATGTGTGGATGCCAGAATTTGCTGTCCAATTTACTCCTTAATAATGGTGAGTGCTCATGTTAAATATTACAGTAGAGAACTAAGCTGAATGCAGAAAGTACAGAGGAGAACTGAAAAAGGAAATAAAAGGGGCAAAGAAAGTGTCTGAGAACAGATTAGCGGGTGACATAAAAGGGAACCCAAAATTAATTTGTTAACATATAAATAGGAAAAGGGTAGTCAAAGGAAGGGTGGGACTGATTAGGGACCACAAAGGATATCTTCTTGTGGCGGCAGAGGGTGTGGCTGAGGTGCTAAATGAGCACTTTGCATCTGTCTTCACTAAAGAATACGATCCTGCTAATGTCAGAGTACATGGAGATGTAGTAGAGAAATTGGATATGATAAAAAAAATAAAGAGGAGGCACTTAGAAGGTTGGCAGCACTCAAAGTAGAAAAGTCACCTGGTCCAGATGGGATGCATCCTAGGTTGCTGAAGGAAGTAAGGGTAGAAATTGCAGAGGTTCTCGTCGCAATCTTCCAATCGTCCTCAGATGTGGGAGTGGTGCCAGAGGACTGGAAGACTGCCAATGTTACACCCAAATTCAAAAAAGCTGAGAGGGATAAACCCAGCAACTACAGGCCAGGCTGCCTGATAGCAGTAGCGGGGAGACTTTTGGAAACAATAATATAGAACAAAATTAATTGTTGCTTGGAAAAAATATGGGTTAATAAATAATTTGCTAAAGACAAATCGTGTTTGACTAACTTGATTGAGTTCTTTGTTGAAATAACGGAGAGGTTTGATGAAGGTAGTATAGTTGATGTTGTGTATCTGGACTGTCAAAAGGCATTTGATAAAGTATCACGCAGTAAACTTCTTAGCAAAATTAAAGCCCATGTGATTAAAGGGGCAGTGGATTAAAAATTGGCTGAGGGACAGAAAGCAGAAAGTAGTGATGAAATGTTGTTTTTCAGATTGGAAGGAAGTACACAGTGGTGTCCCGCACGGATCAGTATTAGGGCTACTGCTCTTTTTGGTATACGTTAATGACCTCAACTAGTGTGTACAGGACATAATTTTTAAATTTACAGACACCATGAAATTCACAAAATATAGTAAACAGTGAGGAAGAAAGTAACAAACTTCAGGAGGACATAGACTGGTGAAATGGGAAGACACATGGCAGATGAAATTTAATGCAGAGAAGTGTGAAGTGATTCATTTTGGGAGGACGAATGAGAGGCAATATAAAAAATGGTAATATTTTAAAGGAGGTGCAGGAACAGGGAGACCCGGGGCTGTAAGTAAACAAGCCTTTGAAAGTGGCAGGAGAAGTTGAGAAAGCTGTTAAAACGGCATACGGGATCCTCGGCTTTAGAAATAGAGGCATCCAATACAATATCAAGGACATTATGCTAAACTTTATAAAACAGTGAATAAGCTCCAGCTGGAGTATTTAGCCAATTCTGCGCACCACATCACCAGGATGTCAAGGCCTTGGAGAGAGTGCAGAAGAGATTTACTAGAATCGTACCAGGGATGCAGGACTTCAGTTATGTGGAGAGACTATAGAAGCTGGAATTATTCTCCTTAGACCAGTAAAGCTTAAGGGAAGGTGCTCAAAATCATGAAGGGTTTTGTTAGAGTAAATAAGGAGACATCATTTCCAGTGACAGAAGAGTGGGTAACCAGAGGACACAGATTTAAGGTAATTGGCAAAAGAACCAGAGGAAAAAAAATGCAGCGAATTGTTATGATCTGGGATGCAGTGCATGAAAGGGTGGTGGAAGCAGATTCAATAGTACCTTTCAAAAGGGAATTGGATAAATACTTAAACAGGAACATTTTCCAGAGCTTTGGGGAAAGAGGAGGCGAGTGTGACTAATTGAATAGCTCTTTCAAAGGGGCATGATGTGCCAAATGGCCTCCTTCTGTGCTGTATCATTCTATGATTCTATGATTTCCAGCCAATCTCCAGAATGTCAAAAGGATGTAAATCTGTATAATGGTCCAGCTTAGTTCAAACATAATCTGAACAGATCCAATGGGGCCTAACGTTGCTAGGGTGGAAGGCTATTAAAGTGGAAGAATTTTACTTCCATTGGAATGTGGCTGGGGAACACAATGTAAGCAGCACACAGCTCTCTGTCAGTTGTTTCAAACTTTTCCCTTATTATAGATGACTGAGTCACAGGAGAAGGCTGACAGAAAGAGGTAATTCACATTGCAGTCAAAGACCTGCAGGCTCTCCTGGATTGCAACAACAAGAATATTTTGCATTTATATAGCCCCTTTGACATTGTAAGACATCCCAAAGTATTTCACAGGAGCATTATCAAACAACATTTGACACTGAGCCACAGAAGTGTGATACCTTGAGTGAGTAGGGGGAAGTAAGGATCTGCATTAACACCTTCTGTGTTGGGAAGTGGGTAAGATGCCTGGCTGGAACATTTGGACCATCATTGTCATGTCCCGTTTGTTGAATTTGATGTGTTATTGCAGCTAATTCAAAATGTCTTGTTTCAAAGAGTTAAAACTTTATATAAATTTTTGAAAGTTTGCAAAAGTTGTTATAATTTTTGAAGATTACATTGGCTGAACTCCAGATTCCAATGGTTTGTGACATTTATTATTGTTGATTAAAGGTATATTCTTGTAAATAGTTATCTAAAGAGAATTTAACATTGCAATAAAACACTGCTTGTAAATAAAATATGTTACTCAGGGTTCAGTTTAAAAAGATTAAAATTGCTCAATTCAGTAATGTTTTCAGGCAATCCTTATAGTTATTTGTAACAATTTTGTCTTAAAGTTCATTTTTGTATTAAAACATTCTTTGAAATTAACAAGAGCAATATCTGGCTCTTCTGGTTGTGATCTCTTTGGGGTGCTCATTGAATAAAGTGCTGCACCACTGATCTCCTTGTCTTCTTGATGCCATGCCTCCTGTAGTCTCGCCATGTCCCTTAGCTCTGATTCTCACAGCACAGAATCTATATTAGTGCACATTGTTATACCTTTATTACTGACTCTTCTAGAATGTTTAGATTTACAGAGCATTCAGTGCCTAGTTTCTTCTAATGATGGAGGAGGTGCGCTTACAGGCCTTGAATTTGCTAAGTATTTGCGCCCAGTGACACATGCAATCTGGGCGCAAAGCAAATACATGGCCTAAAAGAATTGGTAATTTTCGATGCATGTTCTCCTAAGAGCAGAGAGGTTTAAGGGGAGATTTGTTTGAGGTGCTCAAAATCCTGAAGGCTTCTGGTAGAGTAATTGTGGAGAAATGCTTTCCAGTGGCAGAAGGGTCGGTAACCAGAGGACTCAGATTGAAAGTGATTTGCAAAAGAACTTTCAGAAAATAACCCAAAGTTTCATAACTCCTGGTTACCAATATTAAAATTCTGCAGTTGATACTTCGGAAAATGAGCTCTGATTTAAAAGAAAGAAAAATACTTGGATTTACATAGCGCCCTTCATGACCACCATATATCTCAAAGCACTTTACAGCCACTGAAGTACTTTAGGAGAGTAGTCACTGTTGTAATCTAGGAAATACGGCAGCCAATTTGCAAACAAGCAAGCTCCCACAAACAGCAATGTGATAATGACCAAATAATCTGTTTTGTTTATTATGTTGATTGAGGGATAAATATTAGCCAGGACACAGGGGGAAACTCCCATGCTCTTCTTTGAAATAGTGCCATAGGATCTTTTACGTCTACTTGAGAGAACAGATGGGGCCTCGGTTTAACGTCTCATCCAAAAGACGGCACCTCTGACAATGCAGCAGTCCCTCAACACTGCACTGGAGTATTAATCTAGATTTTTGTGCTTAAGTCCCTGGAGCATGACTCAGAGGCAAGCATGCTACCCACTGAGCCACAACTGACATTAAAAAACATTGACAAAACACTTCTCATTTCTTATTAAACACATTCATGAATTTCTGCTTTCACAAAACCCCAGATGTAATCTTTAAAATTATGTGGTTTCAGAAATGCACCTCCAATCCTGTTAACTTCTGCTTGCAAGCAAAATTGCATCCCTATATAATGGATTTCAGTGTGTATTCAAATGTCAAAGCTTCCTCTTTTCATTTCTAACTTGAAGTACTAAGAAAATAATTCATCTAGATTCAGGAAATGGATAGCAACTTAAATCAAAAGCATTAATTGCTATTTTTGCAAAATAAATTCCCGTCTCTGCAATTGTGTAGATGTTATGAATAACTAGCTGATCTCACATGGGGAAAAAGGCAACAAAAAGTCTCTTTCTTATCATTAATGTGTCTCTCTTTGTGCCTCATTCCTTCTGTCTCCCTCACTCCAGCTTCTTCTTAAATTTGTCTTTCCCTTTTTCTGGTTCTCTCTTCCTCCATCTCTATATGGCTCACATATTCTCTGTGCTCGCCATCTCATTATCTCTTGCTCTCTCTGAATGGCATTCTCCTTTTCTTTCTAATGATGATCTGTTTACTCTGTTTCTTTCCTTCTTTCCTCTATCTTTCTTTCGTTACGCCTTTTCCCTTCTTTCTGCATCATGCTATTCATTCTTCCTAACTGTTATTAGAAAATTTACAATAAATTGCTGGCTCAGATTCTCAAATAGCAGCGCAAAATAGATTTTAACAAAGGTAAGAAATGTATGCAGTTGATCTGCGGTTATTGCTGCTTGAGTAACATCGCTAAAAAAAATCAAAAATTATTAAAAATAAAATTGTTTATCTGCTGCATCTATGTTCAGAGATAAAATTAGAAAACTAAAAGTTAGTCAATAAAGAAGTACATTTATAACATCATAGTCTTAGCTACATAAATAATCTGTCTGCTTAAATTGCTTTACTTACTGAATAATCATAGAATCATGGAAATTTACAGCACAGAAGGAGGCCATTTGGCCCATCATGTCCATGCCACCTGACAAAGAACGAACTCACCTAATCCCATTTTCAAGCTCTTGGTCCATAGTCTTGTAGGTTACGGCACTTCAAGTGCATATTCAAGTACTTTTGAAATGTGGTGAGGATTTCTGCCTCTACCACCCATTCAGGCAGTGAGTTACAGATCCCCACTACCCTTTGGGTGAAAAAATTTCCCCTCAAACCGCATCTTAAACACCTACAAATTACTTTAAATCTATGCCCCCTGGTTGTTGACCCTTATGCAAAGGGAAATAGGTCCTTCCTATCCACTCTATCTAGGCCCCTTATAATTTTATACACCTCAATCAGGTCTCTCCTCAGCCTCCTCTGTTCCAGAGAAAACAACTACAGCCTATCCAATCTATCCTCATAGCTAAAATTCTCGAGTCCAGGCAACATCCTCGTAAATCTCCTCTGTACGCTCTCCAGTGCAATCATATCTTTCCTGTAATGTGGTGATCAGAACTGCATGCAGTACTCTAGCTGTGGCCTAACTAGTGTTTTATACAGTTCAAGCATGACTTCCATGCTCTTATAATCTATGCCTTGGCTAATAAAGGCAAGTAGCCCATATGCCATCTTAACCACATTATCTACCTGTCCTGCTACCTTCAGGCACCTGTGATATGCACTCCAAGGTCCCTCTGCTCCTCTGCACTTCTCAGTGTCCTACCATTTATTGTGTATTCCCTTGCCTTGTTAGCCCTCCCCGAATGCATTACCTCACACTTCTCGGGATTGAATTCCATTTGCTACTGTTCTGCCCACCTGACCCATTCATTGATATCTTAATAAATGTGTTACCCACATAATGAGCATTTCATTTGTTTCTGGTGCTCATTATATATGTAAAGAATGATTACATAAACATTATAAATTACATGCAATATCTAATGTACAACATTGCATATAAATACTGTTTACATAATGCCTATCCCCCCCCCCCCCCCCGTCCTCCCCTCCCCCACCCCCGGGGGGTATAATAGCATTTGTTCAGAATGTTTTCTTGACTATTTTAAACATGAACTTATTGGTTTATTTAATGGGCTAGCGGCTATGCTTTTATAATGAAGAGTATTCCTACATTGACATTTCACATCTCTGTATATTCTTAGAGACGCTCAATTCAGTACTTTCTGATATTATTTCTGCACTTCTTCTGAAAAATTATAGAGAATGCTGGAAATACTCAGCAGGTCAAGTTATATCTTTGGAGAGAGAAACAGAGTTAATGTTTCAGGTCAATGGCCTGTCATTGGATAAACTGGAAGAGGTTAAAGATTTAACAGTTTATAAACAAATACAGAACCAAGGAAAAGTGTGGGGAGTGGTGAAAGAACAAGGGGGAGGTGTGTGATAGAGTGGAGGGCAGAAATGATGGTGTCATTCATATGGATGACAGCATTCCATCCACCCCCCACTCAGTCGCTAACCAATCATCAGTGATGGTTGTCACCCAACCACCTGTGACTGGCGACGCATATAAAGAGGTTAGCCAGTCAGAAGCCGGGCCTTCCATGCCACGGGTTGGTCCAGTGCGTTACCAGACGCCATCTCTCTCCCCAACAAAGCAGTACTCTGGCAGCCTTACTGCACGCCATCTTGGTGCCGCTTTGATTAGGAGCAGCAGGCAAGGGAGGGTGATGAAGGGAAGGGGGGGAGATAAAAGACGGCGGGAAAAAATAGTGGGGCAGGAATTATGTTGTTGATGCTGGATGCATCGTTTATTATGTTACAGTATCATTATGTTACAGTATAATTATGTTACAGTATCACACTGGATTATGTTCTTGATGCTGGATGCATCGTTTATTATGTTACAGCATCATTATGTTACAGTACAATTATGTTACATTATCACACTGGATTATGTTCTTGATGCTGGATGCAGCGTATATTATGTTAAGTATCACATTGCTAGTGATGCTTGATGCTGGATTATGTTCTGATAATATTGAATTATCACACTGCTGGATGCAGCTCATTTTATTTTATTTACCTTAACCATTTCTGTGTAGTGTCTTATTTGCAAAATAAGAAGGGGAACAGTCAACATGGTGGGATAGAGTGGCCAGGCAACACTCAAACATGCCGTTCACTCTTCAAGCAAAGCGTTAAATTATGAGCTGCCAACGTAAGCCTTTTACAGCGGCGGAATCTCTACAATGCCTCCCCTGTGGTTGTGGTGGTGGTGGTGGTGCTGGTGGCATGGGTTCCTCGCCAGGCTCCTCTTCCTCATCTTCCTCCTCCTCCTCCTCCTCCTCCCCTTTCTGCTGAGGTGGCCCTGCAATCCCCATTGGCAATTCCTGTGTCCTCATGATGGCTAAGTTGTGTAGCATGCAGCACACCATAATGAACTCAGAGACCTGCTGAGGGGAGTATCATAGGCAGCCTCCAGAGTGGTCCAGACATCGGAAGCACTGCTTGAGCATTCGAGTTGTCTGTTTGACGATGTTGCGTGTGGCTGCATGGATCTCATTATAGCGATGCTCGGCTTCTGTCTGAGGATTCCGGAGGGGGGGGTCAAGCGCCAGGGGACAAGGCCGTAACCTTTGTCCCTGAGCATCCAGCTCTGGTCTTGTGGTTGACGCTGGAACATGCATGAGACATTGCTCTCACACAAACTGAAAGCATCATGGATGCTCCCTGGATATTGGGCATTGACTGCCATGATATGCTGAGTATGGTCGCAGACGATCTGTACGTTCACTGTGTGGAATCCGGTTTCAGGAATATTTCTGCATTCTGTAAAGGTGCTCACAGGGTGATGTGCATACGGTCAACAGCACCCTGAACCTTGGGAAAGCCAGCAAATCGTCCAGACCTATAGCCCTCTCATTTTGGGTCTCCCTGGTCATTGGGAAGTTCATGAAGTCCATTCTGCATGCGTACAGTGCATTAGTCACCTGGCGAATGCAGCAATGTGTAGCGTGCTGCGAGATGGAGCATTTGTCCCCTGCTGATGCCTGAAAGGAGCCAGAGGCATAGAAGGCAAGTGCCACAGTCATCTTCACCTCGATGGGCAGTGCAGTCCTGTTGCCGCTGGTAGGCTGTAGGTCTGCCTGTAGGAGCTGGCATATATCTGTGACCACCTCTTTCTTGAAGCACAGCCTTGGAACGCACAGCGCATCAGAAATGTGTAGGTAGGATTAATGTTCCCTGTAAACCCGTGGGGGTAAGGCCTCCTCCCCATATGCCTGTGACCTCTTCGATTACATTGCAAATGATCAACAATAAGCCTTTTTCATCTTGAAGCCATATAGTAATGGCAGCCAGGATGAACGGCTCCCGACCTAGCATGGCCCCAACTTTTAAAATGTCCTTAAATGTCCGTTAGAAAACAAACAAGAAACTCACATAATCTTCACAATCAAAAGTATGCAGTAACGTAGCATTCTTCTCCCAATCCTTTTAATCACTCACAACTGCGGCTTTCTCCTCCATTTTCAACTTGGTGCCTAGTTTTTCTGGGTGGTTTCTCGGACAGACGCTAAATTGGACAAAATGCTCGAAAGGTGCATCCAGGGCACTAGTGCAGTGATGCATAATGATTTACATCATTCATTTAGTCAAGACTGCAGCGGGGCAGTAAGGTTTAGCGCCGCTGCAAAACCATTGGCAAAAGTTCCGCATGGGCGCAAAATCTTGTGCGCCTCATTTCACGGCCAAAAAATCTTTTTTGTGCCCCGCCAAGGCACTAAATGGGGCACAAATTAACCAAAAATCCAGCTCAAGGTACTTACCACAGAGATGTCAGGGCAGCACGTGAACTTAGTTCATCATGTTCTGATTGTTGATTTTCTAAATAATACTACTCTTAGAAGCCATCCATTCAGTGAATACTCTTCCCCTGTGTCTGTACCGTTGTTGCCTATCATCTGCATATGTATTACTTTCCTTGGGAATTTGCCATTTTGCACCACTCCTGTCGCCCGGTTAGTCAGTCGTGTATTCAAGCCCTAATCCAGGATTGGATCACATAATGGAGATTGGCAATCCAGGTGCTGTCAAAGATTCCACGACGCTATTTAAAGAACAGAACGTTCTTTCGGCAACAAAAACAGAAAATGCTGGAAATACTCAGCAGGTCAGGCAGCATTTGTGGAGAGAGAAACAGAGTTAACTTTTCTGATCGATGATCTTTCAATAGATCTGGCAAAAGTTAGAGATGATCGACTTGAAATCTTAACCCTGTTTCTCTCTCCACAGATGCTGTTGAATATTTCCAGCATTTTTGTTCTTATTTCAGATTTCCAGCACCCGCAGTATTTTGCGTTTGTATAAGTTATTTCAGTATCCCATCAAATAGCACCACCATTCATTGATGGTTAATTTAATTTATGTTTGTGGGATCTTGCTGTGCGCAAATGACTATGGTATTTACCTATATGCCAAAGATCGCTGGATTGCAAAGCAATTAATTGTTATGCTTCGGAAAGTTCTAATATGGTTTGGTGGACACCCAGGGCTACTTGTGCAGCACTATATGCTGTCATATAATCAACACTGAAACGACAGACAAACGGCGCTCTGCATCCACGGTGTTGCTTGATGATGCAACCTTCTGGGGACCGGCTCTCTGTTTCAACTGTTTAAATCGCTCAGGGGCTTTGCTAACAGTTGGGAAAAGCCTGTGAAGTTTTATTGAAAGAAGTATTTATTGCCTGAACAAAGCTTCGTTAAGGTTAACGAAATGGATGGGTGTGGTCTTTATTATGGGTTAAATACATGTGTACTGCTGACTTTCAGAAAAAATAAATCCCTAACACTTTCTTAAACGCTTGGTGCCATTTCAATTCCAGAAAGAGAATACAATGCTGACAATAGGATAAGAATTCGTTATGCATTGCGACATTGCAAATCTTTTCCTGGAGAATTCCAATATTTATAGAAAGAAATACGTCTCAAAAAGCGCTTTACAGCTAATGAAGTACTTTTGAAATGTATCTACTGTTGTCATGTGGGAAACGCTGCAGCCAATTTGTGCAAAGTAAGCTCCCGCAAACAGCAATGTGATAATGACCAGATAATTTGTTTTTGTGATGTTGATTGAGGGATAAATATTGGCCAGGACACCGGGGATAACTCCCCTGCTCCTCTTCGAAATAGTGCCATGGGATCTTTTACGTCCAACTGAGAGAGCAGACGGGCCTTCACCTCCAACAGTGCAGCACTCCCTCAGCACTGCACTGGAGTGTCAGCCTAGATTTTTGTGCTCAAGACTCTGGAATGGGACTTGAACCCCAAACTTCTGAATCAGAGGCCAGAGAAAATCATAAATAAGAAGCAATAGACTAAATATTCACACGCTGCGTTGCTGCGCCCAGCAAGCATAAGAATACTTATCCCCACGTGACAAAGTGGCTGCTCTGGCTCAAATGATCAACATTGGCTCAAAGTGCAACCACATATGTTCGCAGTCGTTTTCCTGGGCAGGTGCAGCTTTCTGGCGGTTGGCTATAATCGCAGTTGCATCCCCTTCTTACTTTCAATCGGTGCATCTAGTCTGCACAATTCGCAGGGAGGAAGATGGCAAACATTTACACTAACACCGAGGAGATGGAGACTTTTCGCACTACACCTGCTCAGAACCCAGTTGATCTCGAGAGATCTCAAAGTAAGCACTTGTAACAAGCTTAATTTTCTACCCATCTGTAGGTGACAGGCTTCGTGTTTCAAGGCAAATTCACTCGTACCGGGAAAAAGTAACCAAGACCTTTCCACCCGAATGCTTATGTCAATTAGCCATGAAACGTGATTGATTTTAGAGCATAAATGAATAGGGAGGTACAGCACTGAGAACCGTATTCCATTCCAGGCCATCATTTAATCCATTGTACTTCATCTGATGCTCTGGAGGAGGGTTTCATTTACCAACAACTGGATATAATGTATAATTTTAAAAATGCTTTTAAGGGGTATACTTGCAAGATAAGACCAACAAAAGAAAATAGGAAATGCAGAATATACTTTTTTTATTAAAGGGTGTAGAACAGATTGCTGACATGGTGGTGAAACAACGTTAATGGGTATCAAGAAGACATTGAGAGGTTCCTGTCAACAAATGGATTTCAGGATTATTATTAATGTGTTATACTGTGCACAGGTGGGCTCATGTCCTCCTGTCTGAAACTGTAACTACGTTACTATGTAATGTTATCTGTAACCGTGCCAAGCTTCTCACCGAGCCAAGAAGAGAAGCAGATGTTGCAGTGTTCAGAAACTCTGCCTTGCACCAGGGAGGTCCTCATCTGCAATTAGCAGTGGGCAAAGCTGAAGAGCTGTCCTCAGAGCAAAACCTGTCGACAGCCGTAACTAAAACGTAGTGCACTATCGCACAAAGTCAAAAAATCTACCCACTTCTTGTCCCCTCCCTGGCCAGAGCATACAGTATCTTATTTCGGAAAGGTTATGTCATCTCTTGATACAAGCGTGGGCAGAGCTCTCTTCCAATACCTAGAATATTGAAGTTTAAGGAATGGAAGAGGAGAATTCCTCCACTATAAATATTTCAATTGACGTAAAGTAAATTTTAACGGTGCCAGAAGGTCAAATGGGTCTCCTGAGCACTTTGTAAACCTGGTTCGACACTGCGCCGAATTTGTACATTGTGCAGTGCCAAATCAAAGTGATGTGAGCCTACCGTCTACAGAAAAATTCTGGAGCTTGACTCTGGAGTTAGTTCAAGACCTGACTCTGGAATTACAGCACAAGTTTAGCGCCGTGCAGTGCAAATTAACCCTGAGTGGATGTGACTGGGCAAATTGTAATTTTCTCTGGAAGGTGTGGCCTTCGCGGACAGAATTACCTCTTCTCAATCCGCATTTGCCTATGTTCTAAACAATAATAATAAACCAACGAAATTGAACATGTGTCCTCAAGTTAGATGAGTACATTGAATATTTAATTGTACACGTTCAGTGTATTATATCAGAGATAACCCTCTTAATCTATGGTTGATTGGACGGCTGGTATTTAATTGGCTGATTTGATGTTGCTTAGATGAAAGAAAGACTAGCACTTATATACTGCATTCTGTCTTCAGAAATTTTCCAAAAATATCACATACAATGAATTATTTTGAAATTCCGTGATTGTTATGCAACCAATTGTGGCAGTCGTTTTGCACACAAGACTCCACAAGCAGCAATGAGATAAACGACCAGTTAAACCTGATTCTCATTTGTGATGGTTGACCGGGAGATGGTGGCGAAATTGCCCCGCGCCCCGTTTGAGGTGTATAATTTGAATTAAATGAAAATTTAGCCTCCGGCGAGCGGGGCAGCTAAATGTACCAGAATTGGGATCTTTAAATCAAAAAATTCTGCGGGGCAGAATCGGAGGTGCAATTTATCTCCCCAAGGAAGTAGCAGGGCGATGTAGGGGCGGAATCGCGGCGTGGCATTCAGCGCTGCGCTGATCACTGATGATATCAGCGCGATGTTGACTTGCCGCACGTGTTGCTTCTCCCCTCTTTTTAAAGGGGAGGGATGCTGCGAACTCTGCAGCCACTTTCCTGGTGCCCACTGGGCCACTAGGGAGGGTTTCAGCCTCCCGGCACCCAAGAAGGGGTGACAGGCTACATGTTGATGGCCCGGTCGATCTAGCGGCCGCCATTGTCGGACCAACTGCAAAGTTGGCCGACAAAAAAAAAGCTGGTGGCCACGGCACCAGGCCTCCCCTATAAGGGGGGCTGGGGCACCCCAGCACGGTAGCTTCGCGGCCCGCAAAGCTATCGTTGGCATCGCCCCACGCCAATCTCGCATAACGTGGGGCAATTTTCCCCACGCACTTAAAGGGGTCGGCTCAGGGCGATAACAGGTTGGTGCTCATGGGGATAACATCATCGCCATGCGTGCCCCCACCCGGGATAAAAAGTATGGGGCGCGTTTTCGCCCACGGCATCCCAATTATGGGCGATTATGGGCGTGTCGCTTCTCCCGCCCGCAGCGGGCGATAAAGCATTAGCTTTTGGAAAGGGGCAACTGTCGCGCTCATAATGACTAGGATACTGCAAGAACTTCTGGCTCTTATTTGGATAAGGGCATGAGAATATGATGAATGTGAAAAGACTTTGAAACTTCTTCCTATGAAATCCATCTATGATTAATCTATCAAAGACTTTCCCAAAATCAACACCACTATCTGCTAATCCCTTACTATAAATATCGTGGCCCCCCGACCTGCGAGAGAACAGCTCCGCAGGTCGGGCTTAAAAGAGCTGGAGCGGCGTACCACTTCAACCTCCAGCGACGATTTTGAGATGGGCGACTGGGTGATGTCATCAAAACCCTGGTCACTGTTTTGGAGCGTGGGCAGGAACATCGGCAGGGCCCAGGTAGAGAGGAGTGGAAAGGTCGGGGTGGATGAGCGGCGAGTGTTTGTGGCAAGATGCAGTGACTGTTTATGGCGGAGGAGCAGCGAGAGAGCGTGGTGGAGGTGCGACAGATGAGGGTACGGGGTCCAGAAGAGCCAAGGGCCCAGGGGCAGCACGGGCCAGCCCACACTGCGATATGTGTGTGAGCTAGGTCCGTGCAGCAGAACAGGTCTCCAGTCGTCTTAGTTAATCCTTGCCACTGGACCAAGACCTAGCTCTGTCAAGCCCGTGTGGTGGCTGGTGTGCAACGGTCACCACAGGTTAAAAAAATTCACGCATAGGCATCTGCCATCCCCTCAATTGGAGTTCAGGACTGGAACATCGGGTCCTTCATAGAAACACCTGTGAACTAGTGAAAGCAAGTCATCCTCGTTCGAGGGACCGTCTATGATGACTACAGATACAACTATCTTCTGGCACTTCTATGCTCTAAGCAAAATAAGATCAAGCAGTGCTCGAAATATCTTTATAACCCTCAATCTCCCTGCTCAATAGATGATGTGGCTTAATTTTAACGATGGCAATTGACTAGAATCAAGTACCTTCTCTCAGAGCCTGCACTATTCCTTGGAGAAAACTTTGAGGGTAAAAGTCAACTTCGGTGGGGGTGCAAAACAGGCGGCAGCAGATCGGACACCCCTTATACAAAGGGAAATCAATGGGTGCGGTGGAATGGTTGATTAGATGGAATAACGACTAGCACTGACATAGTGCCTTATGATGTCTTTAGAAATTCTCAAAAATTCATATACACTGAAATAAATACCTGTCATAAAGAAAAAGAAAGATTTGCTTTTCTATGGCCTCTTTCATGACCACCAGACGTCACAAAGGCTATCAAAGCAATGAAGTACTTTTGGAGTGTAGGTCATTGTTGTAATGTAGGAAACACGGCAGCCAATTTGCGCAAAGCATGCTCTCACAAACAGTAAAAGTGAGCAGATAATCTGCATTAGTGATGTCGGTCATACAATCAACCAAAGGGAAATAGCGGGGCGGGACGATCCGCTATCGCCCCCTTTCCGTAACCCCTCACCACAACTGTTTAATTTTACCTCCCATAAACAAGCAAATTGCACAGGGATTGCCCATGATTTTCCTCCATTACTTTAGTGAATGAAAAATGATGGGGTTCGTGCATGTGATGCCCAAAGGGCGAGGCTCTGCACCAGGAGCCCAAACGGAACATTTGCTGGTACGTACCCAAGGAATGGAGCTTGAACCCGCAACCTCCTGCTAGTGGGAATGAACCAGGGACATGCTGTCCCAATCCTTTTTGAAGTTTATTTTTTCTGTCGTCTACTATACTGATAAAAACCTCTCCTCGCTAGCCTGAAATTAATTGCCTTGATATTAATGTTGGAACCACGGTATAAGAATGCTTAATTTAATTTATTCAAATTGGTAGCACCTCAACTAAATTAGAGGAGCGCGGAATTTCAGATAGCCCCAGATGGCGATGTTAATGTCCCTCCGGGTAATTTCAATGCCTTGCCAGAGATGAGATTGTTTTAATCTTCTCTTCCGTCCATGTTTGCTTCACTATCTTCTGCAAGGTGCCAAGAAGAGGCGGGTGCTGGTGCAGGGCGGAATGCACGCTGGATGATATTTTCTAAAGACCCGGCAAAATGCACCACTTAATGAAGTCCATGCAAGTATAGAGATGAAAATGCAGTACAGAGTAAATCTCATTTTTGTTGGTGAATGCTTTCTTTTATAGCTGGTCATTTAAAAACAATATTAAGTACCCAAGATACCCATGGAGTTCATGCCCCTGTTAAGTGGTTCCCACTTTAATCCCAACTGCTGGCAGAAGTTTTGTAGGGTTTCCAAATGACATGCAGTCCAACTTTGATATTAAGACGTTGGTATAAGTTCATAATTATCCAATAAAAGCTGACACTTCCTCATTTTTTCGGTGAACAAATTGCCCTTGGATTACAGCAGTTGATGACAGGTTGTAATTTACACAGGGGATTTCTGTTAGTTGAAAGTTTCCTCTTTTTTTCCCTGCAGATGCACTTTAACATTTCTGCAGAAATAACTTGGGATGTGGATTTATTTTTGCTATGGCTAAGAACCAATAGCAATTAATTTAAACTGCAACTCTGCAGCCCAGCAAGGTCCAATATGAGAATTATTAGTAGGAGGGAATGTAATTTAAAAAACGATGATACAACTTAATTACCCCTACAACACACATGATGTATACTGGTGAAATTGGTCTTGGGCAGAAGCACAAAATCGGTGATAGCGACTAGGCAGCCAGTCCAATTTCCTTTGCCACAATCTATATATATATAATGGGGGAGAATTTCCACAGTATTATCCCGTCGGCGAAAGATGGTGGAAACTTTACCTGAAAGGTTTTAAATGAGTCTTTGGGTCATTTCTTGGGCGCACTCCAAGGAAATTCGAGGCCAATATATTAACGGACAAGTTTATATTGTTTCTATTGTGTTGACGGCATATTAATAAAGGAAATAAAGGTGTACCAATACTTTAGTGAATGAAAAATGATGGGGTTCGTGCATGTGATGCCCAAAGGGCGAGTCTCTGCACCAGGAGCCCAAACGAAACATTTGCTGGTACGTGCCCAAGGAATGGAGCTTGAACCAACAACCTCCTGCGAATGGGACTGAACCAAGCTGACACATGCTGTCCCAATCCTTTTAGAAGTTTATTTTTGCTGTCTTCTACTATACTGATAAATACCTCTCCTCGATAACCCTGAAATTAATTGTCTTGAAATTAATGTTGGAACCACAATCTAAGGAAGCTTAATTTAATTTATTAAAATTGGTAACACCTCAACTAAATTAGAGGAGCGCGGAATTTCAGACAAATCCACATGACGGTGTTAATGTCCCTCCGGGTAATTTCAATGCCTTGCCAGAGATGAGATTGTTTTAATCTTCTCTTCCGTCCATGTTTGCTTCACTGTCTTCTGCAAGGTGCCAAGAAGAGGCGGGTGCTGGTGCAGGGCGGAATGCACGCTGGATGATATTTGCTAAAGACCCGGCCAAATGCATCACTTAATGAAGTCCATGCAAGTATAGAGATGAAAATGCAGTACAGAGTAAATCTCATTTTTGTTGGTGAAGGCTCTTTCTTTTAGAGTTGGTCATTTAATAACAATATTAAGTACCCAAGATACCCATGGAGTTCATGCCCCTGTTAAGTGGTTCCCACTTTAATCCCAACTGCTGGCAGAAGTTTTGTAGAGTTTCCAAATGACATGCAGTCCAACTTTGATATTAAGACGTTGGCATAAGTTCATAATTATCCAATAAAAGCTGACACTTCCTCATTTTTTCGGTGAACAAATTGCCCTTGGATTACAGCAGTTGATGACAGGTTGTAATTTACACAGGGGATTTCTGTTGGTTGAAAGTTTCCTCTTTTTTTCCCTGCAGATGCACTTTAACATTTCTGCAGAAATAACTTGGGATGTGGATTTATTTTTGCTATGGCTAAGAACCAATAGCAATTAATTTAAACTGCAACTCTGCAGCCCAGCAAGGTCCAATATGAGAATTATTAATTAGGAGGGAATGTAATTTAAAAAGCGATGATACAACTTAATTACCCCTACAACACACGTGATATATACTGGTGAAATTGGTCTTCGGCAGAAGCACAAAACCGGTGATAGCGAATAGGCAGCCAGTCCAATTTCCTTTGCCACAATCTATATATATATAATGGGGGAGAATTTCCACAGTATTATCCCGTCGGCGAAAGATGGTGGAAACTTTTGCTGAAAAGCTTTAAATGAGTCTTTGGGCCATTTCTTGGGCGCACTCCAAGGAAATTCGAGGCCAATATATGAACGGACAAGTTTACATTGTTACTATTGTGTTGACGGCATATTAATAAAGGAAATATAAGTGTACCACAATGAAATTAAAGTTTAATGTTGTCGGTTCTTGAATTGAAAATTAATTCCAGTTCAAATATAATTTCAATTTACTTTCACCGAACAATTTGATTTCATTACTGTAAGGGAAATATTAATGATATTCAGCAGCAGTAAACATAGAAACATAGAAACATAGAAAATAGGTGCAGGAGTAGGCCATTCGGCCCTTCGAGCCTGCACCACCATTCAATAAGATCATTCCCCTCTGTATCCCTTTCCTGCTTTCTCTCCATACCCCTTGATCCCTTTAGCCATAAGGGCCATATCTAACTCCCTCTTGAATATATCCAATGAACTGGCATCAACAAATCTCTGTGGCAAGGAATTTCACAGGTTAACAACTCTCTTAGTGAAGAGGTTTCTCCTCATATCAGTCCTAAATGGCCTACCCCTTATCCTAACACTGTGTCCCCTGGTTCTGGACTTCCCCAACATCGGGAACAATCTACCCACATCTAACCTATTCATCTAACCTATCCTGTCCTGTCAGAATCTTGTATGTTTCTATGAGATCCCCTCTCATCCTTCTAAACTGCAATGTATAAAGGCCCAGTTGATCAAGTCTCTCCTCATATGTCAGTCCAGCCATCCCGGGAATCATTCTGGTGAACCTTCGCTGCACTCTCTCAAAAGCAAGAACATCCTTCCTCAGATTAGGAGACCAAAACTGAACACAATATTTCAGGTGAGGCCTCACCAAGGCCCTGTACAACTGCAGTAAGACCTCCCTGCTCCTATACTCAAATCCCCTAGCTATGAAGGCCAACATACCATTTGCCTTCTTTACCGCCTGCTGTACCTGTATGCCAACTTTCAATAACTGATGAACCATGACACCCAGGTCTCGTTGCACCTCCCCTTTTCCAAATCTGCCACCATACAGATAATATTCTGTCTTCGCGTTTTTGCCCCCAAAGTGGATAACCTCAAAGACTCGCTGGAAGAAAACGAAGTACGAATACACATCTTCAATGCAGTCTATTCGACTACCCTGATTTATTGTTAAACAAGCTCCTTTACATGTATTTGCTGAAATGTCACTAGCATGCATCACTCACATAGAATTCTAAATCGCTCTCTAACATAAATGATAAAGCCATTAAAAATTCGTGGTATGAACTGATCATTAGGAATGTATCCATGTCTGGAGCCACTCATACCTTTAAGTATAAACATTGTAAGGTTGCTTCTCCCATTACCACAGATTATGAAATAGAATTTATGTTCAACAATATTATTTTCTTGAAACCTTCAGGCCTTGACACAGGATGTACCACAAGCCTGTTCATGTTGTAGTGATGATGATCTATACTTGTCCATTTCGAAATAGACTGTGGATAAATTCAGCACAGACCAGGGATCAAGGAACAGGCCCTTCCTGGTTTCAACTACTCACTGTAAATCAGGCGTTGCTGATCACCGCTGATAATGGAAACCATCCAATTTTCAATTCAATCTTACGCCAGGGTGGTAAATTGAAAATTACTCCATCGAGCGCTAATTTTATACGTTTGAACAAATAGCGATTCTAATAATTTTCCAAAAAAAAGTCTTGTCAGATAATATTAGATTGCGCTTGGTCATCCGATTTTAACAGCTTTCCTTCAGATCGCATGTCCTGTCCTGCAAGCTACTGGTACATGCTCTGTATTTAATAAGGAACAAGCGTTTATCTCCTTTATTGTTGCATCTAAACATGAATATAAAGATCCTGTCCTTAATCTGCCTGTCTCCCATTATTTTTCCCAGAGGTTTTGGTGCGTCTTTCCTCTCAGGTGCGCCGCAGAATGTGGTTATTCTTCATTGTCTTTAGTGTCCTCACATTTCTGACACTGCTTGTGATCGGCATTCTGCACTGTGAGTATAGATACCTTTGTAGTGTGAACGACCAGTGGAAAAAATAAACATAAAATGTAAGGAGTCATTTTATGATGATTCCCAGAATAGTAAATAAATGTTACTTTTTTTTTTATCGGCGACGCCCTTACATAGGTCATCCAAACCGTCGAGCCCATTCCATTCCATTAGATCATGCCTGATCTGAACTTCAATTCCACATACGCACCTATGCTCCATATCGCTTGCTACCATTATCCAACACAAATCTATTGATCTCAGCCTTCGAAATTTCAAATGACCCAGCATCAGTCTTTTGGGGCACAGAGTTCCACATTTCGACTACCTTTTGTGTGAAGAAGTGCTTCCTACTTTCAGTCTTGAAGGGCCTGACTCTAATTCTCAGATTATATCCTCTTGTTCTGGATTTCTTCACTAGAGGAAATAGATTTATAGAGTTGAACATACACTCAATGTCCTGTTGATGCAAACATGCATAACTTGAGGATTAACAGTTCACAATTAACTGTTCGATAGTTTTATCATTCTTCTGATCGAGTTTACCAGAACAGTGACCTTGGTTTCTCGATCTTATTTGTTCTACAGTCAATGTTCATGTTCAGGATCATTGGTACTCTCGCCTGAGCAGAGTCTGTGTCCTGTCTGATCTGGAGCATACTTCTCCTACCAAAACCTAGCGAACCAATGGTGTGACTAAAGGTTTAGAGTAGGATCCCTTATGTGTTTGCTGGATGCTGTGATCTCACACTTGCCTCGATGTGTTTTTATCCCATCTTTCAGAAGGCAGATTGAAAAACACTCTAGTAAAATTAGGCCCATTATAAATGAAATTACTTGTTTATTTTATATGTAATATAGAAATAACTAGAGTATTATTTTTCACAGTATGATTTGCTTATTTCCTATTGCTCCTCAGAACATACAAAACAGTAAACAACACAAACATTGCCCTTCGATATGGGCCTACCTCATTTTGTGAGTCAGTATCCTGATATGACCGGTGCTAACATTAGAAAAAGACGATTCTCTGATTCCCTCACCGCTCCAGATCTAAAAGCTCTGCTGTGGACTGTTTTCAATGAGAGATAAAGCCAAACACTCCATTTCTTGCTCATCTGCAGTTCACTGTATCAAGCATTGACTCACTGAGCATTCAATCAAAGCTACCATCCTGAATGTAGAATTGTCACTGCCTCCATACCCACTTGGTGAAGCAGCAATGGCAACCATATTGGCAAGTATGTTATGGTTAACTCTACTGCAGGCACAATGAATGGAAGCAAATTTCCAAGGAATGTGCGAACAAACCCACTCCCCACCCATCGGGGGTCAAATCCGTCTGGCAAAATCTCAAAATTAGCGACAGCAATTTGGCAACCCAAATCACATTCATTGCTAAAGAAAATCAGGCATAGTATAAAATGGGCTGCCGATTCTCTATTGGACACTTTCCGCTTTCGTCAAATAACAATTTCACTCCCCATTGTCTCAAATTGTGAGCATTTTCAATTCTATCAATTACTTTCACTTGTATTCCAGCAAATGGATCTAATAGAAACATAGAAAATAGGTGCAGGAGTAGGCCATTCGGCCCTTCGAGCCTGCACCACCATTCAATAAGATCATGGCTGATCATTCACCTCTGTACCCCTTTCCTGCTTTCTCTCCATACCCCTTGATCCCTATAGCCATAAGGACCATACCTAACTCCCTCTTGAATATATCCAATGAACTGACATCAACAACTCTCTGCAGTAGAGAAATCCACAGGTTAACAACTCTCTAAGTGAAGAAGTTTCTCCTCATCTCAGTCTGAAATGGATTACCTCTTATCCTTAGACTATGTCCCCTGGTTCTGGACTTCCCCAACATCGGGAATATTCTTCCTGCATCTAACCTGTCCAGTCCTGTCAGAATTTTATATGTTTCTATGAGATCCCCTCTCATCCTTCTAAACACCAGTGAATACAGGCCCAGTCGATCCACTCTCTCCTCGTATGTCAGTGCTGCCATCCCAGGAATCAGTCTGGTGAACTTTCGCTGCACTCCCTCAATAGCAAGAACGTCCTTCCCCGATTAGGAGACCAAAACTGGACACAATATTCCAGGTGAGGCCTCACCAAGGCCCTGTACAACTGCAGTAAGACCTCCCTGCTCCTATACTCAAATCCCCTAGCTATGAAGGCAAACATACCATTTGCTTTCTTCATCGCCTGCTGTACCTGCAAGCCAACTTTCAATGACTGATATACCATGACACCCAGGTCTCAGTGCACCTCCACTTTTCCTAATCTGCCGGCATTCAGATAATATTCTGCCTTCGTGTTTTTGCCACCAAAATGGATAACCTCACATTTATCCACATTATACTGTATCTGCCATGCATTTGCCCACTCAGCTAACCTGTCCAAGTCACCCTGCAGCCTCTTAGCGACCTCTTCACAGCTCACACCGCCATCCAGCTTAGTGTCATCTGCAAACTTGGAGATATTACACTCAATTCCTTCACCTAAATCATTAATCAAGGTACTGCTGAATTTATGTGCTTTTGGGAACTAAACCCTTTTAAACAAAATTTTAATTCATAGCAACAACATAATATAAATTAACTGTAAATCCATTCCTGGACAAATAAATACAAATCTCAAAATGTGACAGTCAGGTTCAGTGCCACTGGTTCTCCTATAAGTGGACCCCATGTCCCATATAATCAGGAGTATGCTTTTACTGTCCAATAAATATTTAAACAATAGTTTACCTGGAAACCATAAATATAAGACCCATCATTATGGCTTTTGAAAGCAGTGATTTTGCATGTTCCCACACATGTGTTTCTCCTATCTTTCAGAAAATAGACTGAAAAACATTCTAGTATGATGAGGCCAATTGAACTGATAATATTTGGATGAATGAGGCACATTTTAACAGCAAGATTTCATTATGGGTAAACTAGCCTAGTGGTAGTTGTATTGGACTAGCAACACAGAGGTGATGAATTCAAATCATAAGAACATAAAATACATAAGAATTAGGAGCCATATAGCCCTTCAAGCCTGCTCCGCCATTCTGGGAGAAATTTAGAATTCAGCAGAGGAGGACGAAGTGTTTAATTAGGAGGGGCGAAATAGAGTATGAGAGGAAGCTTGCTGGGAACATAAAACTGACTGCAAAAGCTTCTATAGATACGAGAAGAGAAAGAGATTAGTGAAGACAAACGTAGATCCCTTGCAGTCAGAATCAGGTGAATTTATAATGGGGAACAGAGAAATGGCAGACCAATTGAACAAATACTTTGGTTCTCTCTTCACAAAGGAAGACACGAATAACCTTCCAGAAAAACTAGGGGACAGAGGATCTAGCAAGAAGGAGGAACTGAAGGAAATCCTTATTAGTCAGGAAATGGTGTTAGGGAAATTGATGGGATTGAAGGCTGATAAATCCCCAGGGCCTGATAGTCTGCATCCCAGAGTACTTAAGGAAGTGGCTCTAGAAATATTGGATGCATTGGTGATCATTTTCTAACAGTCTATCGACTCTGAATCAGTTCCTATGGACTCGAGGGTAGCTAATGTAACACCACTTTTTAAAAAAGGAGGAAGAGAGAAAACGGGGAATTATAGACTGGTTAGCCTGACATCGGTAGTGGGGGAAATGTTGGAATCAATTATTAAAGATGAAATAGCAACGCATTTGGAAAGCAGTGACAAGATCGGTCCAAGTCAGCATGGTTTTATGAAAGGGAAATCATGCTTGACAAATTTTCTAGAAATTGTTGAGGATGTAACTAGTAGAGTGGACAAGGGAGATCCAGTCGATGTAGTGTATTTGGACTTTCAGAAAGATTTTGACAAGGTCCCACAGAAGAGATTGTGCAAAATTAAAGCACATGGTATTATGGGTAATCTATTGACATAGATAGAGAACTGGTTGGCAGACAGGAAGCAGAGAGTAGGGATAAATGAGTCCTTTTCAGAATGGCAGGCAGTGACTAGTGGAGTGCCGCAGGGCTCAGTGCTTGGACCCCAGCTATTTACAATACTCATCAATGATTTAGATGAAGGAATGGAGTGTAATATCTCCAAGTTTGCAGATGACACTAAGCTGGGTGGCAGTGTGAGCTGTGAGGAGGATGCTAAGAGGCTGCAGGGTGACATGGACAGGTTAGGTGAGTGGGCAAATGCATGGCAGATGCAGTATAATGTGATCAATGTGAGGTTATCCACTTTGGTGGTAAAAACGTGAAGGCAGAATAGGAAATTATCTGAATGGCGGCAGAATAGGAAAAGGGGAGGTGCAACGAGACCTGGGTGTCATGGTACATCAGTCATTAAAAGTTGGCATGCAGGTACAGCAGGCGATGAAGAAGGCAAATGGTATGTTGGCCTTCATTGCTAGGGGATTTGAGTATAGGAGCAGGGAGATCTTACTGCAGTTGTACAGGGCTTTGGTGAGGCCTCGTCTGGAATATTGTGTCCAGTTTTGGTTTCCTAATCTGAGGAAGGATGTTCTTGCTATTGAGGGAAGGTTCACCAGACTGATTCTTGAGATGGCAGGACTGACATATGAGGAGAGACTGGATCAACTGGGCTTGTATTCTCTGGAGTTTAGAAGAATGAGAAGGGATCTCATAGAAACATTAAAAATTCTGACGGGACTGGAAAGGTTAGATGCAGGAAGAATATTCCCGATTTTGGGGAATCCAGAACCAGCGGTCAGTCTAAGGATAAGAGGTAAGCCATTTAGGACCAAGATGAGGAGAAACTTCTTCACTCAGAGAGTTGTTAACCACTGGAATTCTCTACCACAGAGAGTTGTTGATGCCAGTTCATTAGATATATTCAAGAGGGAGTTAAATATGGCCCTTATGGCTAAATGGATCAAGGGGTATGGAGAGAAAGTAAGAAAGGGTTACTGAGGTGAATGATCAGCCATGATATTATTGAATGGTGGTGCAGGCTCACAGGGCTGAATGGCCTACTCCTGCACCTATTTTCTATGTTTCTATGTAATAAGATCATGGCTGATCATTGTCCTCAACTCCACTCTAACACCTGATCCCCATATCCCTTGATTCCCCAAGAGTCCAAAAATATTTCTATCTCAGCCTTGAATATACTCAACAACTCAGCATCCACAGCCCATTCGGGTAGGGAATTCCAAAGATTCACAACCCTCTGAGTAAAGAAAATCCTCCTCATCTCAGTCTTAAATGGCCAACTCCTTATCCTGAGTCTATGCTCCCTAATTCTAGATTCTCCAGCCAGGGGGAAAAGCCTCTCCGCATTTATCCTGTCAATCCCCCTCTGAATCTTACATATTTCAATGAGATCACCTCTCATTCTTCTAAACTCCAGAGAGTATAGGCCCAATCTACTCAATCTCTCCTCATAGGACACCCCTCTCACCCCAGGGATCAATATAGTGAACCTTCATTCCACCATCTCTAAGGCATATATGTCCTTTCTCAGATAAGGAGACTAAAACTGTGCACGTTACTCCAGGTCTGATCTCACCAAAGCCCTGTACAATTGTATTAATACTTCCTTACTCTTGTACTCCAAGCACCTTCAAATAAAGGCTAACATGTCATTGGATTTCCGAATTCCTTGCTGTACCTGCTGCTAACTTTCTGTGTTTCTTGCGTGAGGACACCTAAATCTCTCTGAACACCAGCATTTAATAGTTCTCACCATTTAAAAAATATTCTGTTTTTCTATTCTACCTACCAAAGTGAATAACCTCACATTCCTCACATTATATGCCATCTGCCACCTTACTGCCCACTCACTTACCTTGTATATATCGCTTTGCAGGCTCTTTGTGTCCTCCTCACAGCTTACTTTCCCACCTAGCTTTGTATCATCAGCAAACTTTGATACATTGCATTTGGTCCCTTCATCCAAGTTATTAATATAGATTGTAAATAACTGATGCCCAAGCACTGATCCTTGCAGCATCTCACTAGTTACAGCCTGCCAACTTGAAAATGATCCATTTATCTCAGCTCTCTGCTTTTTGTCCTTTAACCAATCCTTTATCCATGCTAATATATTACCCCCAACCCCATGAGCCCTTATATTGCACAGCAACCTTTTATGTGGCATCTTATCGATGTCCTTTTGGAAATCTAAATATACTACATCCACTGTTTCCCCTTTATCTACCCTATTAGTTACATCCTTAAAAAAAACTCTAATAAATTTGTTAAACACGATTTTCCTTTCATAAAACCATGTTGACTCTGCATAAACATACTATGATTGTCTAAGTCCCCCTTTACCACTTCCTTAATAATGGATTCCAGCATTTTCTCGATGACTGATGTCAGGCCTACTGGCCTATGATGCCCTATTTTCTCCCTTCCTCCTTTCTTGAATAACAGGTTATATTTGCTACCTTCCAGTCTGCTGGGACCATTCTAGAATCTATGAAATTTGTGGAGATCACAACCAATGCATCCACTATCTCTGCAGCCACCTCTTTTAGCACTCTAGGATGTAGGCCATTAGGTCCAGGGGATTTGTCAGCTTTTAGTCCCATTAGTTTCTCATGACAAGTTGTAAAATTGAATTTAATAAATTTGGTGTTGTAAAAAATATCTGTTTATAGCTGCCAAGTTGTCACAAAATCCCAACTGGTTCACTGATGTCCTTCAAGGAAGGGGAGTTGCTATCCCTATCCAGTCCATCAGAAAGTCCCACTTTCCAATAAGAATCAACAATTGAGATAGACATATCTTGTATCTTCTAACAAATATCAGATTTCTATCTAACGCTGAAAAGCCATAACACTACACCTGCAAGCATGTCCACCATATCCCACTATAATGGGTACCCCAAGTGTTGTACAAAGCCGTCAAAAGCAGAGCAGAAAAGCCTCAACAAACTCATTGCATGATTAGATATCAGAAAAAAACATTTAAGCTAACAAAATGTTACAAAACTTTTCTGTTTTTTTTTAACTTTGTGGCACTGTATGTTGATTCAGATCCACCCAGATACATTTTGTAAGCAAACCAAGAAACTTCATTTAAATCCAACTCTAATTACAGATGTGCAAACAGATAAGAATCTGAAGCAAACAGAAAAGCTCCAGCAGCAACTAAGAAATTGTTGGGATCATTTTGGAAACTCCAAAAAAGAAATACAGAATGCTCTCAAACAAATAGGAAACATTTTAACAAAGCAAAGCAACTCTATGGAACAACTAGGAACTTCTATGCAACATGTCAAAAGCTCTCAGGACCAGATGAATGATTCACTTTATTTTGAATTAAACAAGATTCAACAAAATGGTATGATGTGATTTTATCCCTGTATCTCTGAACTTTGATATTACCTTACCTTCTTTTCAACATAACCAAAACCCACATCGAACTTAATTATTATCTATCAAATATCTATCTGCCAAAAAACTTAAAAGATACACAGACATTGGTTTGAATATCAAACACTTGACACCATTTTTTCTTTGTCAATTGTCTCCCTTCCCCTTCTCCCTTGAGCTGATTGCCTTCTTGCTGGGGAATAATTCCGAGGGCGCTGGTCAATCTTGCATACCTTGGTCAAGAACTTATTATTCATGTATGAGCCTTGAGAACCCAGTCAAATCCTATCCACAGTCAATAACCATATGTGCCAATTCCAATGTGAATCACAGGGTAGGGATCAGGAGTTGGAACCTTGTCCCACTTCCCCTTCCTTATCTTGGGGGTACTGACACCAATTGTAGTGTCCCTACCTCCACCCAGGATGAGTCCTACTAAATTGCCATGGATACGGATTGAACGGCTCAGCCATACTCACTCAGACATCAAGGAACATAAACTATTTAAATCAAATATTTACGAAGAAAATTATTTCAAAGGCAGATGATACAATAAAGTGCAGGGGTTGACAAACAAAATTCTCTAGTCTTAAAATTTTCACCTGTTTGGATGAAATTGAGCACTTTGCTTTGAATTTCTTTATGAACTAAACACTTCATTTAAACTCTGACATAGGATGGAATGGCGATTCTTTACAACATCAAGTTTTCATCCAACCTGATACCCATGGACATTTAATGAATGTTTAAATTAACTGACATCCTATAGTAACTGTGTTTTTCAGTTAAGATTGTTTTCCACATGGAAGCAGAACATTTTGCTGACTCTGTTTCATATATCGGAACATGTAATGGGAAAGCTTATGTAATAGGTAAAGAAACTCACAAATTAATCCTCCCAATTGTAGCAGAGTTAGATTTGTGAAAATGCAGTACAATCCAAATTTGACTTTCGATCTATAAAATTCAAAATTAAATCATATTTTCCATAATTGATACTGAAAATGATGCCAAAATTTAATTTCTATGGAATGCAACACAAAATATATATTTAAGTCTTGCATCCAGTGGACATCCATCAGCCTTACTTGAAACTGCATTTAATCAGCTTAAATATGATTCTCATAAGACACCATAAATCACAACTGAAGAGTTTCAGAAGGTACCAATTCTACACTAGACCTTTCAACTTTCAAAAGCAGATTATAGACTCCTCCACAGTCAGTTATGTTCAACCTTCTCCAACAAGCAGATTAAAAGGGGACGTAGGTTGAAATGAGAAATATGAGAGATGTTTCACTCATGTGGCCAGACCAACAGCCACCTTACCTGAGTGAGCATAGATGCAGCAGACAGGTAATGATTGTTGCTTGAGGCATTTCATCAGCCACAGATCAAATACATTACAATACTAACAATACAGGATGCCCTGGCAATGCCTGTGTGCCTGCATACCCTTGCTGTACAACTTGCATCATTTCTTTTAGGTCATAGTATAAAAAAGAAAGTTGCAGAGTTACTAGATCTAAATTTGAACAAACACATGAGTGCTTGAAGACCCTTGCACACCAAATCCGTTTGCTCCTCCACAGTTTTTTAGCCTCATGCCATTAAGAAAATATTGTAAAAATGAAGCAAAATGCGAAGACAGGTAATTTGGCAATCTTTCTGAGATCAGCAAATTTCTTCCTCACCTATTCTTGGGCTTAGCAAGGTGTGACAGCATTTACTCTTTCTGGCATCTTCATCCAGCTATCCAGGCATTGACCTTCACTGTAAGGTAGTCCACCAAAAAAAGACCACTCTCCTTTACTAGACCTCAAGCAACAGGTGCTCTAAACCTGCTTCATTGAATAGTGCAGTTGTTATGGTAACTGTTTGATCTTAGTTCCTACCATTGTGACCCTCTGTCACAAGATAAGCAGCAGCCTTTAAAGAGCTGCTGGTGCAGGATAATCTTCCACCCTGCCCCCTCAGCTCACGCTCCCAGCATCCCAGATTGCTGACAATTTATTTAAATGAGCTGGCAACAATTTATAAAGAGGTCAATTCATCAGACTACAACTATGCATGGTACCCAAACATTAACATTCCATCATCATTACACCAGGGAATGTGCAATAGGCCACATAATCCTGGAGCAAAAGTAAAATGCTTCTAAATAATATGTAAACAATAATAGGTAATAACCTAAATTAACACCCACCCTCATTTCCCTTCATTGGCTTCTTGGTTACAATGCAATTCTTTGGTTCCATTGTTGAAATTAGTACATATTTAAATATATCAAATGTTTCTTGAAAAAGGCATAATGTGTCTAATAATGCATTCTCTCTTTACAGCAATGCAACTAATTGAACTTCTGCAGCTGATAATTAGCATTACCTCGCCAATAATGATGCAAGTCATCCCTACTGCTCCACCCAGCCACAAATTTTGGACAATGCATGATTATGGTAATAAACATAATAATTATCTCGTTTTACTATTGGCTATATCTTACATCGTGGAGCTAGCATCATAGCCATCAAACCTTTTCTGCATTTTAATGTATATATTTAATTCAGGTATAAAATGTAACAGCAAATACTGATTAGAATATTACATAGGATTACATAGGATATACGGCACAGAAATAGGCCATCGGCTGAGCCAGTCGATGCCAGCATTTATGCTCCACTCGAGCCTCCTCCTGTCTTTCCTCATCTAAATCTATCAGTATAACACTCTATTCTATTCTCCCTCATATGCTTGTGTAGCCTCCCCTTAAATGCATCTATACTATTCGCTTCAACCACTCCCTGTGGTAGCGAGCTCCACACTCTCACCATTCTTTGGGTAAAGATGTTTCTTCTGAATTCCCTATTGGATTTCCTGGTGTGACTATCTTATATTGAAGGCCTCTAGTTATGCTCTTCCCCACAAGTGGAAACATTGGGGCCGAAATTCACCGTCCTTGGGATGGCTACCACAGGGTTTGGGCGGTCGATCAAAAAAATCGATCAGCCGCCGCGGTCGGGTGATTTTCACTCCTCGAGCCATATTCATCTCGGTGGGGGGGGCAGTGGGGATTAAGCAGTGTGCACTTCCACCAGAAATGGCGGGGTGAAGCCACAGTAAAGGACGATTTTCTGCGGTGAGCTCAGCAGTGGGCAGGCCACTGAAAAGAGGCCAGGACAGGGAAATTCACTTAGAAAAAGGTAAGACTTTTTCAGACAGTGCCCCCACGAGGTATTCGAGTCGGTGCTCGAATGCAACACCGCTGGAGTTTTGCCACGATCGGGGCCCTTTGGAAGGGAAATAGTTTTATTAATTTTAGTGTTTTTATTTCAGATTCCATTATCTGCAGTATTTAGCTTTTCATATAGTTTAATTAATTATAGATTATTAATGTTTTTATGTCATATTCCATCATCCACAGTATATAGCTTTTCATATAGTTTTGTCAATTGTTTTGGCTCCATTAAACCTGCTGTGTGCTGCACAGAGGTTTGCATATATGTTTGTACAACTTTCAGGTCTGACTCTTTAGTGGAGGACTATGGACTGCAGAGACCTGCTTGGCAGGGTTCACCCTGAGGATAGGAGGAGTGGTGGGAGGGCGACATCCGGTACCCCTGCTCAGAAGCAGTGCAGCACGCAGCAGAAGGCATCGCCATCAGCACCGTGCAGAGAGGCAGTGGGCAAGGGAGGCAGCAGCCATAATTCATTCATTCTGCACCAGACCAGTGTGCACGATTTCTGGACTGGCCCAAATCAGGATTATGGTTGGCTGCTTGGGAAATGGGATATCCCCTGTCCACTTGGCTGCTCACTCCACTGCAGAACCCCAGGACAGCACCAGAGCATGCATACAATGATGCTCATTGTGCCACCGGGTGCATCATCAAGCAATGCATAGGCATCCTTAAGCAGAGGTTCCAGTGCCTGGACCGCTCTGGTGGCACCTTGCAGTACTCTCCTCAATGGGTCTCTATAATCATTGTGGTCTGCTGCAGGCTGCACAACTTGGCCATCATGAGGTGACAGCCGCTGGAGGTCAAGCCAGCAGTGCCACCTGAGAAGGAGGAGGAGGAGATGCAGGAAGAGGAGGTGGAGGAGGAGGAGGATCCCTGTCGCCCCAGAGCTAGGAGGCGTCGACCCATCGCCACCCTGGAAGCGCCGGGTGCAGACTGGCCAGCACCCTCCTGGGAGGGTGCATCTCACATATATGGAGGTGCCTGACACCTCCTCTGCATTCTTCCTCCATGCATTATGTACTGGCGGTTTGCCAGGTCTTCCCACGTCAGGAGACAGTATTCTTCTTCTGAGCTCCACACCATCCATCAGTGTCTCCAGCTCCATATCAGTGAACCTGTTGGCTCTCCTTGCACTCTTGCACCAGTCATCCTTCCAAACTCCTTCATCGGCCACCCCCCCACTTTACCACCCCCCCCCCCCCCCCCCACCCCCCCCGCTTCTGACATCTGTGACAGCCTTCGCAAGCAGAAGCTTTACAGATGTTATTTATTGCAACATTATGACCTGACTATTCCTGGCCAATATGCCATCCTGAACCCTCCAGAAACTTCAGCACATCCAAAACGCTGCTGCCCATATCATCTTGCACCAAATCCCACTCATCCATCACCCCGTGCTTGGGGACCTCTATTGGTTCCAGATCCATCAACACCTGAAATTTAAAATTCTTATCCTCGCCTTCAGGTCCCTTCATGACCATGTCCTCCCCTATCTCTGGAACCTTCATTGGACAGACAGACAGAAAGTGTTTTTACAACCAATTAAATACTTTTGAAGTACAATCACTGTTGTAATGTACGAAGGCTGACACCTTTTGGTACCCATGCCATCAGTCATCTAGGCCAAACTCTGGAATTGCCTCCTTAGACCTCTGTACCTCTCCAAATCCCTTTCCCCCTTTAGGACTTAAAAGCCACCTCTTTGACCAAGTTCTTAGTCACCTCTCTTAATATCTCCTTCTTTGATTTAGCCTCCATTTTTATCTGATTATGCTTCTGTGAAGCACCTTGGGGTGGTTTTCTACTTTAAAGGTGCTTTGTCAATTTAAGTCATTGTTGTGCAGAGTTAGTTTATAAATCTATGACGTAGCTCCAGTATAATGCTTAACATTACCCAAAGAACTCTTAGGGTACATAGTTTGGAAGCATATGTTGATAATAATGCACAGGTTCATCAGTTTGAAAGTGAAGTCTCATTAAAAACAACCAAAACCAAACAAAATAATGACCAATTTTAACTCACCCTACGTTTAATTACCCAAAATTTAGATTAATTTTAACACCATGGTATAATCATTATACTTTGGTTTGCCACTTATCATTGTATCATGTTGGTAATCAAGATGTGAGAACTAGTACATCCCTTTAATTCTACCATTATTCTTTCCTGGATATTTGTTTTTTATATACCACTTCTGTTAAACTACTCTAATAATATTTCAATTTCTGTTTAGTGATACCCACAAAAACATGTTTGGATAATTGGATTATGTTCGATGACTCTTGTTACTTCTTTTCAATGGACCAACTGAATTGGAATTATGCCAATAGTTTGTGTTTGTCTACAGGAGCTCACCTTGTAGTAATTAACAGCTATAATGAACAGGTTTGTAAAGACACTGTTGAAAGTTGCAAATGATAGAATTTGACTGTTGAAAGTTAAAATACTGAATGTTGAGCATAACTATGATTATTTGAAGAATGAGATCGACTTTTAATCACATTAAACCAGTACGGTATTATTGAAATATAGTAGCAGTATTAAAGAAACCCTGATTTTAGTTTACTTGTTGTGTCCCAATGCTATATTTGAATGGCATTCCTGACCTTAAAAAAGGATTAGTTTAAGATCATTCTTCCTTGCAGTAACGGACAAAGTGAAAAATGTTCATGTATACCAACACAGCCAGTTAAGTATTTAGCACTCGAAATTAGAGGAGATTCAAAGAGGTGTAAATTCGGTCGCGCCTCAGTTGGGGTGGTGTCCCGGGAGGAGCAATAAATTTCGCGCGGCAAATGGTTTGCGTCTGCCATCGCAAAATTCACCAGCTGGGCCCAGAGTTTGGAGTGGGGCACTAAGGGAGGCGTTGCACGTCTCTTTTAGGGCGCTAGGCCGGCTGAGCAAGAGAAAATCCTGAGCTAAAGAGTCGGCCTCGGAGCACCATAACTGAGGCCTGGGCAGGGAATAACTTGAATAAAACCCACCAAAAAAATTCCCAATACATCGCTCAGGCCACCACAACATAAATCGCAAAAAAATTGTTTTTATGAACAATCACACTTACCTCAGGCCTGCATTACTTACCTCACTGCGGCCGCTACAGCTTGGAATGTCTGCTATCACAGGCGTTCGCACTAAGGCGCTCTACAAAGCACTGTAGGTCGGGCACGATCCAAAAGTCGAGCCAGTGTTGCAACCAGGGGCGATGTACACTAGCTCGCCTCTCCCGGGTGGTCCTGGTCCATCCCCCATTGTTTACTGTCTCTGTCACAGGTGGGATAGACAGTCATTGAGGGAAAGGGTTGGTGGGGAGTCTGGTTTGGCGCACGCTCCTTCCGCAGCCTGCGCTTGTTTTCTGCATGCTCTCGGCGACAAGACTTGAGGTGCTCAGCGCCCTCCCGGATGCACTTCCTCCACTTAGGGCAGTCTTTGGCCAGGGACTCCCAGGTGTCGGTGGGGATGTTGTAATTTATCAAGGAGGCTTTTGAGGGTGTCCATGAAATGTTTCCTCTGCCCACCTTGGGCTCACTTGCCATGTAGGAGTTCCGAGTAGAGCGTTTGCTTTGGGAGTCTTGTGTCAGGCATGCTAACAATGTGGCCCATCCAACGGAGCTGGTCGAGTGTGGTCAGTGCTTCGATGCTGGGGATGTTGGTCTGATCAAGGACACCACGTTGATGCATCTGTCCTCCCAGAAGATTTGCAGGATTTTGCGGAGACATTGTTGGTGGTATTTCTCCAGCGATTGGAGGTGTCTAATCTATATGGTCAACGTCTCTGAGCCATTCAGGAGGGCGGGTATCACTACAGCCCTGTAGACCATGAGCTTGGTGGCAGAGTTGAGGGCCTGATCTTCAAACACTCTTTTCCTCAGGCGGCCGAAGGCTGCGCTGGCGCACTGGAGACGGTGTTGAATCTCGTCGTTGCTTATCTAGCTCCCCCTTAAATGCATCTTTGCTATTCCCCTCAACTGCTCCATGTAGTAGTAAGTTCCACATTCTCAGCACTCTCTGGGTTAGAAAGCTTCTCCTGAATTCCCTATTGGATCTACTAGTGACTATTTTATATTTATGGCCCCTCGTTTTGGTCTCACCCACAAGTGGAAACATCTTCTCTACGGCTACCCTATCAAACCCTTTCATAATCTTAAAGACCTCTATCAGGTCAGTCCTCAGCCTTCTCTTTTCTAGAGAAAGAGCCCCAGCCTGTTCAATCTTCCATGATAGGTACAACCTTTCAGTTCTGGTATCATTCTAGTAAATCTTTTTTGCTCCTTCTTCAGTGCCCGGTGTCCTTTTTATAATATGGAGATCAGAATTGTTTATAGTACTCCAGCTGTGGTCTAACCAAGGTTTGATACAAGTATACAGTGGCTAAATTTAATATGGAACCTATTTTAAAAAAGGAGAATAAAAATAATCACGTAAAATGAAAAAGTTAATTAAGTCAATTGGAAATTATAAAGCATGATAAAGATTCATATAGAATCATAGTAACAGGAGTAGACCATTCAATCCTTCAAACCTGCTCCACCATTCAATGAGATAATGGCTGATCTATACCTGAACTCCATTTACCCGCCTTAGCTCCACATCCCTCGATACCCTTATCCAACAAAAATCTATTGACCTCAGTCTTGAAAGCTCCAATTGACCTAGCATCAACAGCCTTTTGGGGGAGAGATTTAAAGGTTCCTGCTACCCTTTCTGTGGAAAAAGTATTTTCTGATGTCACTCCTAAATGGCCATCACTAATTTAAATATTATGTCCCCTCACCTTGATTCCCACATTAAAGGAAATGTTTTTTCTGCATCCACCCTATCGATTAATTTTAATATTTTAAACACCTTAATCACTCCTTCTATATCTTCTATACTCAAGGGAATACAAGCCAAGTTTATGCAACCTGTCCTTATCATTTAACTTCTAAGCCCAGTATCATTCTGGTCAATCTGTGCTGCACCCCTCCAAGGCAAATATATGCTTCCTGAGGTGTGGTGCCCAAATTGAATGCAGTACTCCAGATGGGGTCTGACCAAGACTCCGTAGCATAACATCCTCCCCTTTGTAATCCAACCCCATTGAAATAAAGGCCAACATTCCATTAGCCTTTTTGATTGCTTTTTGTATCTGTCCACTAGCTTTTAATGATTTGTGTTCTTGAACACCCGCATCGATTTGCTCCTCTAGTCCCTAGTTTCTCACCTTTTAGAAAATGCTCCAATTTGTCTTTCTTGAGTCCCTATTAACGAATCTTATGCCTGTGCTCACTTCTTGTCTCCAAATCCTTATTTTCTGTTGTCATTCTTTTTTGTCACACTTATTTTATCAACTTTCTACTTTATAAATGTCATATTTATTTTGGAAACCTCTATGTAAACTTGCTCCTGTCACTGTATAATTACTGGCTCTGGTCAATAGGAGGCACTATACTATCTTTCCCTATAAATTTCTCAAAATGCTTTCAGGAAATTATTTCAATGGAAGTGAAAATCAGGTGGTTTCTATATTGGGGGCGGGGGGAGGGGGAAAATCATCTGCAACCATCAGTTTGATGCCCAGACGGCAAGTTCAAAATCGTCTCCATGGTGTCCTTGTGTTTTGCAGATTTTTCTGCAGGCTTTTACTCTCCATAATATTTTTTGGATCGGACTCAATGACAATGGAATAGAAGGGGACTGGCGCTGGGTAGATGGAACAGATTATGCATCTACAGTAAAGTAAGTGAATACATTTTGAAGGAATATTAAGAACCAAATCTGAACCTGAATTTCCAGAGGGCTCTGCCAGTTCCATTTGTAACTTCAGCATTAGATTAGTGAAACCTCCGGGGAAATGGTGTAAATGGCCATAATTACTCATTTGGGCCGTTTCTCCGAGGGCTCCACCAATCTCCTGCTGAAGTTACAGAGAATCCCCAAGGAATTTCAGTGGTTAAATAGGCATAACGCTGTCCAGAACCAAAGTACGATTACGGTAGGAAGTATTAATCCAAATAGCTGTCACATTGGTGTATCTACCAGCTTGACAATGAATGGTGGTTTAATCTGCTCCTGAATTAGTTTAATGTAAACTTCTGCTGGGAGGTTAGGACAAATTAAATGCTGCAAATGTAACAAGATGAAATAAATAAAACAGACTAAGTTAGCGTATTTTTTTATTCAAATAAAGTGCACATGTGATAAAATGTCAGGATTAAAACAAATTGACATCTGTATCTCAGAAGGAACTCAAACAGGTTCAGGTACAAATCGTTATATTGATGAAGTCCTGCGACAGAGAAAGCAGGAAACATTAATAATCTCATCCAAAGAAAGGCAGATCTACAGAGTCAGCATAGATTATCTGCTTCAGTCACAGAATATTCTAACTGACAGATATGAGTGCTACCAACTGAGCCAATGTGACACTGTAAGCAGATTATTTCTCACTTCTAGTCTTCAACCTCTAACTCCACCACAAGTTTTTTTTAAACTCTATGGTCAGTGTTCTTCTGCCCATCATCACTTGTTCCTTCTGACTTCTAAAAGCACCCTTTTGCACAGTCCATCCTTCTGAAAAAAACATGCCAGAAGGCCCTGCTTCAGATGATATGTCAAACCCATCCCCCACCTGCCTGTTCCCATAGTCCAGGTCCCAAGACACTATTTGAAGAACATCAGAGTTCTTCCGTGTCCTGGCCAATGGTCCTCTCTGAATCAATGTCACCAGAATCAGATTGTTCAATCATTCATCTCATGATCTTTTGAGGGGGTAGGGAGGGGCATGGCTCATGCTGAATAACTGCCACCTTTGCCAATCTAATAAATACATTTTCAAAATATGCTACACACTGTGTTGACATTAAAACTTATGGTGCAGTCTGGGGGTCCTAAAATTTGGTGGGGGTTCTCCCAGTTTCCCATTTTCACTGTTTCTCTGGGGTTCTGTTCATCTCCCACTGAAAGGCAGGAGACCAGGAAAGCCTCTGTGGAATTTCCAGGCCTGGTACTTTAAATGAATTCTTTCCCAGACTTCAAATTTGTGGAACTTCGTACCTTCCTCAGTCTTACGCTCTTTCTACAATTCTCAGTCCTCACTTAATCATTATTTCCTGATTTACTTCCATGCCTTTATCACTAATTCAACCTTGGTAATGTCCTGCACTATAGACCAAGGCTCTTCAACCTGTTTCCTCCGGAGAGAAAATAACCCCTTACTTTTGGCTTCTTGAAAGGGCTAATAAAAGGAAATGGGCTGTGGGTTTAACATCCATTGCAAATGTTACTCGTAAATATTTCAGTGCCAGACACTGATGAGAGATCTCCAAAGCCCTGCAGCAGGATTTCACAGTATGTACATCATGCCACATCCCAACTCCGTACTGGTGAAACCAAACACCAAAAGATTTAATTGGTGGACATCTGAAGCAAAGACAGAAATACTGGATACACACAGCAGGTTAGGTAGCCCCTGTAGGGAGAACAGGCAAGTTAACATTCCAGGTGTGGAATCTTCTTCGAAATAAGACGAGTCCGCTACCAAAACGTCAACTTGTGTATTCTTCCCACAGATGCTGAGTGTCGCTGCTAAACCAAATTATGAGTGAAAACAAATTAGTTTTAATAACCTATTAGAGGGGGCAAGAGGTTAATGTCAGCAGGATTTCACAGTATGTACATCACGCCACATCATTCATTTTTCTTGTTTCCAGCTCAATATGTTTCATTTTAACTGCATCTCATTTGCAATAATTCTGTTTGATTTTAGGTACTGGGAACGTGGGGAACCAAATAATTCTAAAGGGTCAGAGAAATGCGGCATTATTTATCGTGGTGTGTGGAATGATGAAAACTGTTCCAAAGACTTCAAGTTGATTTGTGAGCAGAATGTGAACTATTAACCCAGAGGTGTGAGTTCAAATCCCACCACGGCAGTTGGGGAATTTAAATTCAGTTCATTAATTAAATCTGGAATAAAAAGCTAGTATCAGTAATGGTAACCATGAAACTACCGGATTAAACCCCCATCTGGTTGACTTTTAACTGCCCTCTGAAGTGGCATAGCCAGCCACTCAGTTGTAACAAACCGCTACAAAAAGCAATACGCTGTAATAAGAATAAAATCGGATGGACCACCCAGCATCGACCTTGGCACCGGCTTCTGATAGGAAAGCGGCACACACAGCTCATTTAACCCTGAAAAGTCCTCCTCACTAGCATCTGGGGAATTGAGGCAAAATTGGGAGAGCTGTCCCACAGACTACTCAAGCAACAACCTGATATAGTCACACTCATAGAACCATACCTTTCAACCAATGTCCCAGACTCCTCCCAATCCATGGGTATGTCCTGTCACACCAGCAGGACAGACCCACCAGGGGTGGTGGCACCGTGTGTACAATCAGAAGGGAGTGACCCTGGGAGTCCTCAACATTGACCTCAACAGCCGTGAAGTCTCATGGCTTCAGGTCAAGCATGAGCAAGGAAACCTCCTGTTGATTATCACCTACATCCTCACTCAGCTGCTGAATCAGTACATAATGCCACATCCCAATCTCATGTGGAACTCCACTTGGCAGAATCACTGAGGGTAGCAAAGGCACAGAATGTACTCAGGGTGGGGGATTTCACTGTCCATCACCGAAAGTGGCTCAGTAGCACTACTACTGACTGAGCTGGCTGAATCCTGAAGGACATAGCTGTCAGACTGGGTCTGCAGCAGGTAGTGAGAAAACCAACACGAGGGAAAAACATACTTGATCTCGTTCTCACAAATCTACCTGTTGCAGATGCATCTGACCATGACAACACTGGTAGCAGTGACCATCACACAGTCTTTGTGAAGACGAGGTCCCACTTTTGCACCGAGGACACCCTACATCATGTTGTGTGGCATTACGACTGTGCTAAATGGGATAGATTCAAAACAGATCTAATAGCTCACAACTGGGATCCATGATGCACTGTGGGCCATCAGCAGCAGCAGAATTGTATTCCAGCACAATCTGTAACCTCTTGGACCAGCATATTCCTCACTCTACCATCAAGCCAGGGGACCAACTCTGGTTCAATGAAGAGTGCAGAAGAGCATGCCAGGAGCAGCACCGGCATACCTAAAAATGAGGTGGCAATCTGGGGAAGCTGTAACACAGGACTACATGCATGCTAAACAGCAGAAGCAGCATGCTATGGACAGAGCTAAGCGATCCCACAATCAATGGATCAGATCAAAGCTCTGCAGTCCTGCCACATTCAGTCGTGAATGGTGGTGGACAATTAAACAACTAAAGGGCGGAGAAGGAGGCTCCATGAATAGCCCCATCCTCAATGATGGCGGAGCCCAGCACACGAGTGCAAAAGACAAGGCTGAAGCATTTGCAACCAACTTCAGCCAGAAGTGCCGTGTGGATGATCCATATCGGCCACCTCGAGGTCCCCACCATCACAAAAATCAGTCTTCAGCCAATTCGATTCACTCCACATGATATCAAAAATGGCTGAGTGCACGGGATACAGCAAAAGCTATGGGCTTTCATGCTGAATTCTTGTGCTCCAGAACTAGCTGCACCTCTAGTCAAGCTGTTCCATTACAGCTATAACACTGGCATCTATCCGACAATGTGGAAAATTGCCCAGATATGTCCTATCCACGAAAAGCAGGACAAATTAAATCCAGCCAATTACCGCCCCATCAGTCTACTCTCAATCATCAGCAAAGTGATGGAAGGTGTCATCGACAGTGTTATCACGCAGCACTTATTCACTAACAACATTTTCACCGATGCTCAGTTTGAGTTTAACTTAACTGGACCAGCTTCATAAATAATGTGGCAATGAGAGCAGGTCAGAGGCTGGGTATTCAATAGCGAATGTCCCACTTCCTTACCCCCCAAAGCCTTTCCACCATCTTGTCAATGCTTCCTGTAATGAAGCCTGAACTGCATCTATATCAACCACTCAATAATGTCATTTAATTAGAAAATCATCAACGACCTTTAGCTGGCTGATTAAACACCATGAGGGTAATTTTTAACTTGGCCACCAGGGCAGTATCCAGGCGGAGCGGATCACCCCCCACCCTCCCCTTCTCTCTAGACACTTCCCCATGTTCATTCCATTGAAATCAATGACTGAAAATGAGACGGATTCTATACAGGGCAGGTGATCCACTCCCCTGGGTTATTGCCCAGATGCCAAGTTGAAAATTACCCCACATTCTGCTTATTATGAAATGCTTTGCTCAACTCATAAGCACAAATAATAGTTGTCTAATTGTTGCACTGAAAAAATCTTTCCATACATTTATTTCAATGCTTGAATGCTTCTTAACGGGTGGAAAGTGGAGTTTGTCTGTGCAGGACTGTATCCACCATTGAGGTGTGAGTGGGTAGAATAGTTTAATTGCCTTTTACACAGTGGGGTTGATTTTAACTGCGGCTGGCTATTGGGTGGGTGGTACGATCACTTCTAGCAGCTCATTCCGGACCAGTGGAGCAACTTAAAATCAGCCCGAATGGCTTATTTCAGATTGTATTTCAGAATTTCCTGATTGTCTAAGAAGAGAGGAAACTTTTCTGTACTAGTTTCTCTTGGCATTCCTTCATCAAGTCATATTCTTCTCTGATTTAATGATCCAGTTTTGCTTCAATAAATATAGCAATTGTACAGTTGTACTAATTCTGCTTAATCTATTCGGTTTTACAATTGGATTATTCATTCATCTCTTTCAATGAAAAAAATGAAGAAAAAATAATATATATATATCAATGGAAAATATGAACATTTTATTTGGTGCACTTCCATCTACAGATCCTGTCCTGAAATTGAGTACACAGCGAAATAAATATATAAAATGAGATTGTTAACTTTGGGTATTTTAACTAGCTATAGTACTGGGTTCAGCATCAATGACCACTTAAGTAAACAGACCTCGTATCCACTATGATCCAGAGCGTGTCTTTAACTATTCAATATATATAGGTACCAGACTGAGCTCAGGCTGTAAATCAATAGACACATTTATTTATTAAACAGGTGAAAAAAGTGCTTAGTACAAACAGCATATTTACAGTAACTTATAAACTTTTCTATCCTCCTCTTAAAGTCAACGTAACAATGATGTTTCTCCTGAACTACTTCTGATGATCCTTAAAGCACCATTGCTGACTAGTGTAACAAACTGCTACCATGAAATCACTGATATAGCGGAGTCTTGCTGCTGGCGTCAGATAGACTGACCACTGACTTAAAGTCAGCGATAGATACAACATCCAAAATCCATAGAGGATCATCATCATAGGCAGTCCCTCGAAATCGAGGATGACTTGCTTCCACTCTAAAAGTGAGTTCTTAGAACAGTCCAATACAGGAATTACAGCCTCTGTCACAGGTGGGACAGTCGTTGAAGAAAAGGATGGGTGTGGAGTCTGGTCTGCCGCACGCTCCTTCCGCTGCCTGCGCTTGCTTTCTGCAAGCTCTCGGCGACGAGACTCGAGGAGCTTAGCGCCCTCCCGGATGCTCTTCCTCCACTTAGGGTGGTCTTTGGCCAGGGACTCACAGGTGTCGGTGGAGATGTTGCATTTTATCAAGGAGGCTTTGAGGAGTCCTTGAAATGTTTCCTCTGCCCACCTGGGGCTCGCTTTCCGTGTAGGAGTTCAGAGTAAAGCGCTTGCTTTGGGAGTCTTGTGTCAGGCATGCTAACAATGTGGCCCGCCCAACGGAGCTGGTCGAGTGTGGTCAGTGCTTCGATGCTGGGAATGTTGACCTGATCGAGAACACCAACGTTGGTGCATCTGTCCTCCCAGGGGATTTGCAGGATCTTGCGGAGACATAGTTGGTGATATTTCTCCAGTGATTTGAGGTGTCTACTGGATATGGTCCACGTCTCTGAGCCATACAGGAGGGCGGGTATCACTACAGCCCTGTAGACCATGAGCTTGGTGCTAGATTTTTAACTACTTGCCAGGAGTAAAATTGTCTTTTCAGATCGGCTACCCATTGTTCATGTTCATTGAAATCAATGTAATTATTTGCACTTATTCACATTAAACAGTACCTGCCATCTATTTCCCCAGTTATCTAAAAGATCAGCCTTCTTCAATACCTCATTGTATTCGCCCTGCCACCTTTTTTGAATCAATTTGCAGTGGTTCAGTTGGCAGCACTGTTACCTCTGAATCAGAAAGTGTGGGTTCAATCCTGATTCGAGACTTAAGCACAACATCTAGGCTGACAATCCAGTGGGAGCACTGCATTGTCAGAGGTGTCGTCTTTCGTTTGCCCGCTCAGGTGGGTGTAAAAGATTTCATGGCACTTTTTGAAGAGCAAAAGTTCTCCCAGGTGACACAGCCAATATTTATCCCTCAGCATCACTAATGCAGATTATCTGCTCATTGCTTCATTGCAGTTTGTGTGAGCTTGTTGTGTGCAAATTGACTGCCGCTTTTCCTACATTACAAGTGACTACAGTTCAAAAGTACTGCTTTACCAATATAGCACGACCCAAGTTGGTGAAAGGCACTAAATAAATGCAAGTTCTTTCAGGAGACTGTTCTTACAGCTCTACCACAAAATCCTTAATCTGTATTAAAAGCAAGGATCACATCACATGACCTGCTCATGAAATCTTTATAGCCTAAATAATCCTGTTTATAGCTATCCTGTCCCATATCCAGCACCATACTTTGGCTCCTCTTCCACAGCCTCTTATGATAGGCATTAGTCAGTGAAGTGAAACTTTTTCAAAGGCATTTTGAAATTAAATATATTAACTGAATTTTCCTTGTTTCTACCATACTAATTTATTCAAAAACCCCAAGTACTTATCTGAGCTAGATGTTTCAACAATAAAATGGTGGCTGCCTGTCTTCCACCCACTTCCAGTGCATTCCACGGCAGCTGCCATTTTGGGCAGTCGACAGCACGGCCATTGCCTGCACTCACTAGAAAAATGGCAATGAGGCATATTGTGACGTCAATCAGTGTGCAATGTTGATTTGACACATGACCTGCCATTTGCGACTTCGCCACACCATTCAATGCCCTCTCCAAAACACAAACAGCTGAACATGCATTCAACTGTACAAGGGATCCCAACTCTCATCAAGGCAGTCCCTCGGAATCGAGGAAGACTTGCTCCCACTCTAAAATTGAGTCCTTAGGTGGCTGAACAGTTGAATACGAGAGCCACAGTCCTTGACACAGGTGGGACAGATAGGGTGGAACTGGTTTGCCGCACGCTCTTTCCGCTGCCTGCGCTTGATTTCTGCATGCTCTCGGCAATGAGACTCGAGGTGTGCAGCGCCCTCCCGGATGCTGAGTAAAGGGGTTAAACTCTATTACAGGGATCAGCAACAACTTGCAGGTGACTTGCTTTTTGATTTCTACTGGCTCTGTGGAAGTTTGTGCAGCCTTTCAGAACTTTCTAATTATTTAAAGTTGGTGAGCTGACAGGGAGTGGTGCTGCAAGTGAGAAGACCTTGCTTCTAATTTCAAGGGTTCTGCACAGACCACTTATTCCCAGTCATGGGGCACTACTTGCAGTCCCCCTCACGCTCGAGTACGACAGGGCGCTGGAGCAGAATTGTATTCTCTCCATAGATACTGGCTGACCTGTTCCCAATTTCATCTCTTCCAAAAAAATCTTACCACCATCTCTCATTTCATTTCCTAAGCCCCCCCCCACAGCAAATGTCTCCTCGCCAAAACACACACAGGAGTGTCCTGGTAGATCAATTGTTTCAGCCGGTTCTTATCCAACGGAATGAGTTTCTTCGTAGATTGATTCTATTGCAAGCTCCTCCCACCGACAGCCATAAATCGTCTGATGCTGGTCCTTTTGCCAATTTTATGTTCTCTGGGCTGATCAGCTCCTTTTAACAACTTGCATTTATACAGCACCTTTAACGTACGTCCCAAGGCACTTCACAGGAATATTATGCAATAAAAATTTGTACCGAGCCACATAAGTAGAAATTAGTGCAGGTGACCAAAAGCTTGGTCAAAGAGGTATACTTTAAAGAACATCTTGAAGGAGGAAAGAGAGGTAGAGAAGTTTAAGCAGGGAGTTCCAGAGCTTGGGGTCAATGGTTGTGATTATAATCAGGAATGTTCAAGAGTGCAGACATCTCAGGGGATTGTGGGGCTGGAGATTACAAAGGGCTATGGAGGGATTTGAAAATAAGGATGAGAATTTTGAAATCCTTAAATGAACTGCTTAACCGGAAGCCAACGTAGGTCAGCGAGCACAAGTGTAATGGGTGAGCGGGACTTGGTGCAAGTTAGGACACAGGCAGCCGAGTTTAGGATCACCTCTAGTTTACATAGTGTAGAATAACATTCATATATCTACAACTTTCATTCCTCATCAAGATACTTTCTTCTTTGAACAGTGGTTCAATTATAGCCCACCCACTACCACCCTATTCCACTTTGCTGAACTTGTTCCAAAATTTAATAATTTTTCTTTTAACTACTTTCACTTCTGCTGAACAAAAGATTTGCTATGGCAACCCACATGGGTCCCAGCTGTATGTCCTTCTCCTTTTGGGACCGTCTGACTTCCGACATCTCTATTTTACCATGCTGCCGAGCAACCTCACTTTCCCAGGATGGCTTTCAATTGGCAGCAGTCCGACTTTTTCCAACCAGTCAGTGGAAATTGCATTGCTTTCTGTGGATATATTTGTTGCAGCCGCAAGCAGCTTCTGGATCTCTTGGCTCTTTTCTCCATCTTTTCACCATCAGGTTGTGATTCTAACCACTTGTGATTGAAACAAACACTAGGATTCCTCACCATCATTAAGTCTAGATTATAGCTTTTCAGACTAATATATCAGGCCACCACAGAAACCAAACACAACCACACCTGAAGTGGAAAAACAGTTCACAAAGGGAATATTCGAGTTCTCAACTCTCCCAAGAGTGCATCTGTTCCCTGACAGGGTTGCCAAAGGAGAAGTGGGACCAAAATAGAGAACTAGTGGAGGAGACAGAAAAGGCATGGCTTAGGTACTAGATGAGTATTTTGTATCGAAGTTTACCAAGAGGACTTTGCCAAAGCTATGCTAAATGAGGTTGCTGGATGAGATAAAAATAGAGGTACTAGAAAGGCTAGTGGTACTTAAGAGCATTAAGACACATGGCAATAGGAGACAATAATTAAAGACATGTGCAAGGCACTTTACAGGTTATTCTACTCGTCACGTTTACCATTATTCTGTTCCTTCAATGCTGTTCAAATGTTCCAATTTTGACAGAACGTACACACTGAAAACATTCTTTTCTCTCCACCGAAGCTGAGCTGAGGTGTTTGCAGTAATTTTTGCTTTCATTAAGAAATTACACCAGTCCCTAGGCAAGCCTCAATATTTACAGTGCTCTATTGTAGAAACATAGAAAATGGGTGCAGGAGTAGGCCATTCAGCCCTTCGAGCCTGCACCGCCATTCAATGAGTTCATGGCTGAACATGCAACTTCAGTACTTCATTCCTGCTTTCTCGCCATACCCCTTGATCCCCCTAGTAGTAAGGACTACATCTAACTCTTTTTGAATATATTTAGTGAATTGGCCTCAACAACTTTCTGTGGTAGAGAATTCCACAGGTTCACCACTCTCTGCGTGAAAAAGTTTCTCCTCATCTCAGTCCTAAATGGCTTACCCCTATCCTTAGACTGTGACCCCTGGTTCTGGACTTCCCCAACATTGGGAACATTCTTCCTGCATCTAACCTGTCTAAGGATACGCTTTGATAATCACATGCTCCTACTTTGTTAATGGGTATGGATTGCGTGCACCAATTTTTTTCCATGTGCCCCTCCATATGCATTCCTCAGCCTAGCTGCTTGGCCAGATCCAAGTCCAAATTGGCTACAAATCCAAAATACACATGTCAAACTTCTCTTTCTAAACTAGCAGCATTTGAACTGCATTGTTTTCACAACATGCAGTTGAAAAATAGGTTTAAATTTTATAAAAACAAGTCATTAGCTCCATAAATGTAGATGATGGTGAGAATCCAATAAAGAAAGTAAAACGTCAAGTGTAGGATAAACAAACTACAATAGTTGTAGATAAAATGCTTTATTTTGGTTAGGCTGATCGTTTAGTCATGCTGCGGTGGCTAGCTGCGTTTTAGTCAAACAGACCAAAGCCCATGTCATCATCCGATTCCTCAGACTCTTCCTTCTTTACCTCTTTCACTTCCTCCTTGGCAGCAGCTGGAGCGGCCTCGACAACAGGGGCCACAAAAGCTGTCGGATCAGCCAGGTAAGCCTTCACCTGTTAAGAAAACAGAACTTACTGTAATATTTCATTTCCAATTTTCACAACCATTGCAGAATAATACACCCCACTTTAACATTACAATATTAGCAGCAGACATCTAAATAACTGGCATTCATATAGCACCTTTAATAGTAAAACGCTCCAAGACAATTCACAGAAATGTTTTAAACAAAAATTGACACCAAGCCACACAAGGAGATATTAAGACAGGCGACCAAAACCTTGATAACGAGGTAGATTTTAAGGAGAGAGAGAGAGAGAGAGAGAGAGGGGGGAGGGAATTCCAGAGCTAAGGGCCTAGGCAGCTGGAGGAAGAGAATCTAAGAAAAATGTGAAAAACAACCAATTTTCATGTGTGCAACAGTAACAAATCACATTCATTAGAATGTACAATTGTTATCTATTAACCACAATTTTTAAAAATAGCATTCAAATAACTAAGTGTTTACAAAAATTGCAGCGTCTTTAACAATGTTTAATGCAAAACTTAAAAAGCTTAATCTATTTTGTTACTCAGGACATCTACAATGTCTAGACTAAACAATGCAAATGCTACAAACCCAAGATAGCTCACCCTTCCAAAATCAGCCTCTAAAATCCCCAGTCAGCATTGCTGATTAAGCACTGTTGCCTGTCTGTAACTGCGCAATGAGACATCGATCTTTGGAATTGGCTTCACAGGCTGACAGGCCAAAATTTATTTGTGTTTTCACTGTCAGCTAGCAGTAAGCACATCCCCCAAACCTCTCTAGTCATCAATAGACAAAAGTTTATGGTCCAAATTGAATAAAGCCTAGGATTCATAGACACAACACTGAACATGTCCAACCAATGCAAAACAGCAATCAACAAAGCTGAGCCACATCGAGCTGAAAGAGCACGATGCAAGTCAGTGCATGTCATCATCATCTGGTCAGATTTCATCTTGATTAGTGTCAGGTTCCAAGCACTGAGACAAGCGAGATATTCAAGCATTGAAGAGGAATGCTACCAAACTGATCCCTAGTGTTGGAAGTCTGAACTATGAGGAAAGACTGAAACTTGGGACTTTACAGCCTTTGAAAGAAAATATCCGAGGTGATCCTAGGTAGACACGATAGTGAATAGTATGAAAAATGTAAAACCAGAAAATTAAATTAATTTGCAGAACAAAGTGTCACAGGTTCAAATTAGGAAATGCCAAATGGCATCAGAAAGCCGATCTTCAGAATGGTAAATAGTCCGGTGCTGAAAGATTCTTTGAATACATTGAACAGACTCCCAGTTAGAGCAGTGAAGGCATAAATACAGCAGACACTTTTACCATTACCTTGTCAGCTAATGGGAAGGAATAGTCTGTCTCCACAGCGACAGCCAGCACCCTCTTGTAGCCATTGATGACGGAATGTGGTATCGAGGCAATGGTTGGATAACCAATCTGCAGACACACACTTGCCACATTGCGGACTCCCTGTGAAAACAATTGATACGATTAAGAAAAGGACATAGCTATTTGCACTGGAAAATTCTCTGATAGGCTCTCCATGATCACATGACCTGGTTGCCGATTTGTCCCCTTGGAGGATAAGCCACACCCAGAAGTTTCTCTGGAACGTGTAGTTGAAACCACCCAGCTCAAGTTGAGTGACTTTGCAAAGTGTAATTCGAGCCATTCTGACTTCAGACCCCAAACAGAGCTTCCCCATCCCAGCCCAAGTTCAGGATTCCCCCCAGCCCAAGTTCATGGCCGCCCCCCCCCCCCCAGCCCAAATTTCTTACCACCCGGCCTAAGTTCCTGCCCCCCCCAGCCCAAGGGGTCATACCTCCCCCGGCCCAAGTTCCTTACACCCCCCAGTCCAAGTTCCTTACCAACATCCCCCCTCTCTTCCCCCCCAAGGCCTAATTCATGACCCACAGTCCAGGTTCATGCCTCCCTCAGCCGGTTTACCACCCCCCCACCCAAGTTCTTTACATCCCTCCAGCTCAAGTTGCTGCACCACCACCCCCCCCCCCCCACCACCCCAAGGCCTAGTTCATGACCCACAGCCCCAGTTCATGCCATCCCCAGCCGAAGTTCCTTACCCCACCTCCCCATCCCAAGTTCCTGGCACCCTCCCCAGCCCAAATTCCTGCCCCATTCCGCCCTGCCATAGATTGGGCATTGTCCACGTGTCACGGATTGTTAATAGGTTTATTAGTTATAAAGTGAATAGTGACAGTGCCGTGACTTCCGTAATTTATCCACTCCAATGATTTCCTTTGTCATACATGCACCGAGCTTTCTGAGAAATCGAGTGTGGGTGTAAAGGGGATTATAAGAACGCAATCCACCTTCCCGAAGTTCCCCCTCTCCCCTCCGATCCCCCCACCCCCTCTCTCTCTCTCTCTACCCCCCACCCCACACACACACGCTCTCCCCCCAGTTTCTCTCTCTCCCCCACACCCCAGTGTCACATCCCCCTCCTGCCTGTCTCTTTCCCCCCTCCCCCCGCACATCTCTCACACCTCCCAGTCTCTCGCTCTCTCTACCTCCCTCCCCACCTCTCTCTCTCCCACTACCCTGATGTTTTCTCTCCCACTGAAGTCCGCGAAAATGTTCCAAATAATGCAACGGCTAGAAGCATCTCCATGCGGCTGTCTCCGTCTCGCTTCCGATTTTCTTGTACGTCGCACTGCGCATGCACGACCGAATTGAGGGCTCATGCACAAAAAGGGGACGGAGTTCCTTGCACGCATGCGCAAAAGGACACAAAAAACCCAGTTCAAATAGTCACAGCATGGGGAAACTATCAAAAGGCGAGTTTTCGGAAAAGAAACCACAATAAAGTCCGCCTCAGCTCAAGACACGACTGCAAATCCCCGATCTACCGGTGGTACATGGCTCACTCTGACCATTTAACAATATTGGCTGCTTATAACTGAACCAAAACTCTAGGCGTAAGTATATGGCACAGCATTTAACAGCTTAGCCAATGAAAGATCGGGAGCTAATATTTTGCAACATCAACTTACTGAACCCCAAATTTGTTTGCACAGTATGCAAAACCACACAATAGGCTGAATCCATCACAGCCAAGATCTTCACATTTTATAAAATCCCCAGCAAAAAGCCTCAGTAATTTCATTCAACATACCTCTAGGAAACACTTTTGTAGAGTTTCTTCGGTGATGTCCAGGACCTCAGGGTTGTACACACTTCCATTGTCATAAACCTGTCTGATCACCAAGCCATAGGAGAAGGGAGAGATGTTCAGCATGTTCAGCAGAGTGGCTTCACTAGCTCCCACCTTGTCACCGATCTTGATAAGTTGTACATCACTCTATAGGACAAGTCAATCATTTGTCAGGATAGAAGTCAACAGTTGTAAACTAAACTGCAGTTCTAACAGTAAAGGAGAGTCAAGAATTAAGTCAAGCTTCAAGGGTAAAACAAGCACTATAACCTTATGGCTCTTGGTCTATCTCTAGAAACAGCATCAGTCTGGGATTTTAAGGGAAACAATCAGGGTCCAAGGAGAAAGCTGATCAAGGCCACCAATTTACGTCATCGGGTAAAAGTGGACAACTTTTCAACACAATCTCTCAAACACCAATTTTTTAAATCCTAATAAACTAAAACTTACTCAGTCACCATAAACCAGCAGGTCTAATAATAAATGAATGGAATCCCCAGAAACCAATAAAAATCCTAGAATTCTATAATTAAAAAGTGAACGACTCCATCATAAAGCAGAGAGCCTAATAATTCAATGAAAACAATCAAAAATTGCCCAAGGATTCAGAAAATCGCAGAGGCAAGCCTGTCAACTTTCAAGCAAATTATTAAAGTTCTTAGTTCTCCCATCAGTTTTAACAGGGGTAAGCAGAGGTTTGCCACCAGTTCATGAAAGAAAACTGCACATAACACGAAACATATGTAAGGTCCACACCTCCATACATCAGCACTCACCAGAATTTCAATGGTACCTCTAGAGATCTTGGTGGTGATGCCCAGAGCCTGGAAGAAGGAGGTCTTCTCAGGACCCAAGCCTGTGTTTTGACCTGCCACAGTGACCTCACAAGGGGCAATCGCACCAGCACGAGCAGCAGCTGGGACCTGTGGAAGAAGCACTAGAAATTCAGCACTGGTTAGGCAAAGACAAGAGGACAGAGCAAAAGGATTTGACATTAAACAATAGAGGACGATCTTACCAGAAGTATAAAACTTCATACCAACATTAACATTCCCTTTTACAAATGGGGATAGCACCACTATGCCAATATTAAAATCACGGCAATTTTTCTCCTCCATCTGTCCCCCACCATAACAAGAGGCCCAGAAAGTACATCCATTAAAGTAGGAATGTTGTATAATCGCTGCAGAAACGAGATACATTTAGATTTGATCATAAACACAAACTAAAATCAGTCAAAACATGGTTGAAGAAATCCAACCAATTCTATACAAGGGGATCTCTAATATGGATTGGCATCCCCCTGTCACCATTTAAAATGCATCAGAGCAGCAGCCCAAGAGCTTTACCTTGTTGGACAGCAGCAGGTCACGGACTTCACACAAATCCTCCTTGGTGAATACAAAGCCAACATTGCCACGGATATGAGGCAGGAGCCTGAAGAGAAACATGACACATACATAAATCAAACAATCAAATCACGTATGATCATAACCACCAGTAAAATTTATACTTGGGCAACTTGCTTACTTTTCCAAAGCAGGATTGTTCTCCAAATGGCCACGGATGGCCTTACGCATCATGGTATTCTTGCCCATCAGCACGACAGCCTTACCACGCAGCGAAATACGGATCTGCTGCATCTGCTTGGACCCAACATTGTCTGCCCCAACAATGAAACATTTTGGATAGTCATCCAATAGTTGCTGGAGAGAGATTACAGATACAGTATAAGTATGTACAAACCCATCAGATCCCAATCAGCTTCCCATTTCTTCATATGAAACAAAGAATTAACTTACAGCCCAAATATGCCCCACCTCCCCAATTTTCTTCCTTCTTGTGCCTTTGGCTCCTTGCTGGTGTACAGGGCATCTTGCCCAAATGGTTATATTCATTAGCTTAACAGTGAGTATCAGCAGTCTATACACCTGCAGGTTCAACCCAACTTGGTCCTGTCAACAATCAAGGTCCACACACAAGCACTTCCAACAGGAGTCAATGGCGACAGTAATTGCTTGGCCGATCGCCACCCCCACCCCCACCCCCATCCCCCCTACACAAAAATCATCGGTAGCGAAGGTGCAAGTGCATTTCTGGCATTAAAGCACCTTTGGAAAAGAAAACAAAATTGAATCAAAAGCCAGCAGCCACTCATCAGCAAAATCTGCCATTTCAATCCCTCTCTCAACCTCACGCACCCAAAAAACAATTTAATGGAAAAAGCGGGGGGGGGGGGGGGGGAACTGATGGATAAATTCCATCCATGCATTAGCCATTTATGCCTGGATTGAACACAATTCCATTTCAATTAAAGACCTCAAACTATGCAGCTTAATTAACCTTATTCCTTTCTGCCTCAGATGTCAGCTGTGGCTCAGAGAGCAACACACTTGCCACATGAGTCAGAAGGTTGTGAATTCAAGTCCCACTCCAGGAACTTGAGCACATAAATCTGGGCTGACACTCCAATGCAGTGCTGAGGGAGTGCTGCACTGACAGAAGTGCCATCTTTCAGATGAGACGTTAAACAGAGATCCCGTCTGCTCTCTCAGGTGGACGTAAAAGATCCCATGGCTATTTCGAAGAACAGCAGGGGAGTTATCCCATGTCCTGGCCAATATTTATCCCCCAATCAACATAACAAAAATAGATTATCCGGTCATTATCACATTGCTGTTTGTGGGAGCTTGCTTTGTGCAAATTGGATGTCGCGTTTCCCATTTTACAACAGTGACTACACTCAAAGTACTTCATTGGCTGTAAGACACTTTGAGACGCCCGATGGTCGTGAAAGGCGCTATATAAATGCAAGTCTTTCTTTCTTTCAATGCTAATGCTGCGGTACAATTATACAATCATACTTGGACACCAGAAGAGCACCAGTGATGTTGAAACCATATCTCCCTTTTGGTGCATTTGTGCACCTCCTCTCCCAGACATCACACCAATAGTAGTAAAAATCTAATCTTTATTGCAATTTGACTTTGATAGTTCTGTTCCAGTTTCACACTACCCAATTGTCAGATATAGCCCCATCACTTTAATCAACTACATTGGATAAGATTGCCAACCCATCTACACTGTGGCTGCTGCTCAGATTTGGTTACTTCAGGAGATCTTTCTCCAATGCTTAGTGCAACTCTGCTATACACCCAAGATTGCAAAGAGAACAGGCACCTATGGTGAAATAGAAGGTTATACTCACGATGATTTTCATAAAATAGTTGGACTTCCATGTTGCTCTGTCTTCCCTGGGCATCTTTAAGTGCTTCCAAGGATTGCCAAAAACTGGTTTAAAGACGAGATTTTACTGCAAGACAATAAGAAAAAGCACAATGAGGCAAGGATTTACAAGACAACAACAGCATGAAAGCATAAAGCAGTGTGAATAAAATTATACAACTGATAGTAGATACCATCCATTATTGTTTAAAAGCATACACTTCAGTTTCTTCAATAGCAGCATTGAAGTATGTGTCTAGTACCCTAAATCCAATTAGCTAAGATAGGTACCCCTGTCAATAAGCAACCTCTTTTGGAATGTATTACTGGATGCTGGGGAAAGACAGCTGTGAAATGCTCCCTCCTCTATGTTTAACAGACCCTCAATAATCACTGCCACGGTTCACTTGCTACTCGAGCAAGTTGCCAGTATTCATACACCTGTACTCCAATATTAGTTACCGCCCTCAAGTGGTGTGATAAACTGCCAAGATTTCTTTGCGAATTTACCAGCGAGCCTCAAGTTCGGACGGTACAATATTTCACCCCAGTCTGCTGATTTAGCTGCAGCCGTGGTCAAAATAATCAGGAGAGAAAATTAATCAAAGAAAGAACTTGCATTGATATAGCGCCTTTCACAACCTCAGGATGTCCCAAAGTGCTTCAAGCCATTGAAGTATTCTTAAAATGTAGTTACTGTTATAATGTAGGGAAACACAGCAGCCAATTTATGCATAGCATGCTCTCAAACAGCAATGAGATAAATGACCAGATTATCTGTCTTAGTGATGTTGGTTGAGGATAAGTATTGGCCAGGACACCAGAACTCTCCTGATCTACCTCAATTAGTGACACAGGATCTTTTCCGGCCACTTGACCACAGACGAGGCGTGGTTTTAACATCTCGTCCCTAACAATGCAGCACTATATCAGTACTACACTGAAGTATCAGCCTGGAAATAGGTGCGCCAGTCATGAAGTAGAGCTTGAACCCACAACATTTTGATTCAAAAGGCAAAAGTGATGGTTCAATCAGCCAGCATTTCTACTCATGATCACTAGCAAACCCTGCTGGAAGCATCTGCAAGTGCACAATGGAATCAGGCTTAGGTGTAATATTTTCTCTCCATTTCTTGACCCTCACACACAGTAACAGAGGGTTGCAGGCACTCATCAGCAATATCATAGTAAAATGTTAACACCTGCAGGAGAGTCAAACTGGCAACACACCACAGGACAATAATTAATACACAAATACCCACAGCCATTGGGTTCAGATGCATATATCTTTAGAAGTGTAAGAACGAATTGACAAAGATGTTTAGAAAAATAAATGTAGATGCTAGGTTTTACAAACAGGGCTATAGAGTACAAAGACCTATAGAGAGATAATGGTAAACTCAACATGGAATGTCCTACCAGAAATAGTACAAGCAGAATCCAAAACAGTATTCAAAAGGGAAGTGAATAAAAATTTAACTGATAATTATAGACATGTATGGGCAAAGGGTCTGAATGAATACATCTTGCAGAGTTGCCACAAGCACTCGTTCACCGAGGCTCAGTGGCAGCACTCACGCCCAAGTCAGGTGGTGGGATTAAGTCACAGTCCAGAGACTTGAGCACATAATCTAGACTGACACCGCAATGTAGTATAGATGGAGTGCTGCCATACGAGAGATGCTTTCTTGCGATTGAGACACTAAACCAAGGCCCAGTCTGCCCTTTCAGGTGGACATAAAAGCTCCTGCTACTGTTCGAAAGCAGCAGAGTACTCCCTCATATCCTGGCCAATATTTATCTCTCAACCAACATCATTAGGAACATAGGAACAGGACTCTCAATTATACCCTGGGGTCTTAAGAGAAGTAGCGGCAGGGTTAGTGGATGCATTGGTTGTAATTTACCAAAATTCCCTAGATTCTGGAGAGGTCCCAGCAGATAGGAAAACTGCAAATGTAATGCCCCTATTTTAAAAAGGAGGCAGACAAAAAGCAGTAAACTATAGACCAGTTAGCCTAACATCTGTGGTTGGGAAAATGTTGGAGTCCATTATTAAAGAAACAGTAGCAGGGCATTTGGAAAAGCATAATTCAGTCAGGCAGAGTCAGCATGGACTTATGAAGGGGAAGTCATGTTTGACAAATTTGCTGGCATTCTCTGAGGATGTAACTAACAAGGTGGATAAAGGGGAACCAGTGGATGTGGTGTATTTGGACTTCCAGAAGGCATTTGACAAGGTGCCACATAAAAGGTTACTGCACAAGATAAAAGTTCACAGGATTGGGGGTAATATATTAGCATGGATAGAGGATTGGCTAACTAACAGAAAACAGAGAATCGGGATAAATAGTTAATTCTCTGGTTGGCAATCAGTAACTAGTGGGGTGCCGCAGGGATCAGTGCTGGGACCCCAACTATTTACAATCTATATTAACGACTTGGATGACGGGACCGAGTGTAACATAGCCAAGTTTGCTGACGATACAAAGATGGGAGGAATGTGTGAGGAGGACACAAAAAATCTGCAAAAGGGCATAGACAGGCTAAGTGAGTGGGCAAAAATTTGGTAGATGGAGTATAATGTTGGAAAGTATGAGGTTATGCACTTTGGCAGAAAAAACTCCAAGAGCAAGTCACTATATAAATGGAGAAAAATTGCATAGTGCTGCAGTACAGTAGGACCTGGTACATGAAACACAAAAGGATAGTATGCAGGTGCAGCAAGTGATCAGGAAGGCCAATGGAATCTTAGCCTTTATTGAAAGGGGATGGAGTATAAAAGCAGGGAAGTCTTGCTATGGTTATACAGGGTATTGGTGAGGCCAAACCTGGAATACTACGTACAGTTTTGGTTTCCATATTTAAGAAAGGATATACTTGCTTTGGAGGCAGTTCAGAGAAGGTTCACTAGGTTGATTCCAGAGATGAGGGGCTTGACTTATGAGGAAAGGTTGAGTAGATTGGGCCTCTACTCATTGGAATTCAGAAGAATGAGAGGTGCTCTTATTGAAACGTATAAGATTATGAGGGGGCTTGACAAGGTGGATGCAGAGAGGATGTTTCCACTGATAGGGGAGACTAGAACTAGGGGGCATAATCTTAGAATAGGGGGCTGCCCATTTAAAACTATGAGGAGGAATTTCTTCCCTCAGGAGGGTTGTAAATCTGTGGAATTCGCTGCCTCAGAGATATGTGAAAGCTGGGTCATTGAATAAATTTAAGACAGTACTAGACAGTTTAACAGATAAGGGGTTATGGGGAACGGGCAGGGAAGTGGACCTGAGTCCATGATCTTATTAAATGGCGGAGCAGGCTTGAGGGGCCAAATGGCCTACTCTTGCTCCTGTTTCTTATGTTCTTATCATGGCTGATCTGTAATTCAACACCATTTGCCCACCATTCCATCTTATCTATCTCAGTCCTGAAAGTTTTTACTGAACCATCATCCACAGCCTTTTAGGGAAGAGAGTGTTCCAGATTACTACTGCTCTTTACATGAAAAAGCGCTTCTTGATTTCACTCCTAAATTGCCCGGTTCTAACTTTCTTATGCTTCTTGTTCTGGATTCTTGTTCTTTTTAAACACTTCGATTATCACCACTCAATCTTCTATACTCAAGGGAATACTTGCCAACTTTCTACGACTGTCCTCATATTTTAACCCTTTTAGCATCTGGCAAATTAAATTGGTTGGCACTTTTCCTATATTAGAACAGTGACTACATTTCAAAATTACTTAATTGGCTGCAAAACGATTTGGGAAGCCCTGAGGTTGTGGAGGATGCTTAAATGCAAGTTCTTTATTTTTAAAACTTTAATTCTGAAATGGAATGGCACACCAGAAACCATTCCATGACGAGATCATGCTAGAACTTCATAAATCACTAGTTAAGCCTCAGCTCGATTATTGTGGACAATTCGAGGCACCACAATACAGGGAAGATGTAAAGCCATTTAGAAAGGATACAGAGGAAGTTTACCAGGATATTACCAGGGACGTGGGACTTCACTTATGAGGAGAGATTGGAAGTGTTAGGACAGTTCTGTTTGAAACATAAAAAGTTTAAGATTAACTGGAAAAAGATCTGGTGAGATGAGAATTTATTTCCTAAGTAGTCAGCTGGACCGCTTTACCTGAAAAGGTGGTGGAAAAAGATTCCATAAATAATTTTGAGAGTTGCGGACAGAAAGCGGGCGTGTGGAACTAAGCACGACAGCTCTTTCCAAGAGCCAGCACGGGCCCAATAACCTCCTTCTGTGCTGTGTCTATGAAATGCAGTGGATGAGATTCTGCAACGGGCAGTGCCGCCCAATAAAAGGGGTTTAAACAGATGTTTAGTTATCTGCAAAAATCAGCAAGTATCTCCCCCACTGCACTCTCAGATTGAGAGGGTTGGAGGCCGGGGCGGGGGGCTTGCATCATGTGTAGCGGTGACTGGGACTCGTGTGGGGGACCTGGATCTGAGGCCGAGGCCCAGCAGCCAGCGTGTGACGGGGAGGCCTGCCGCCCGGCCGCAGCTCAGCATCCCCCACGGGCCCCGCTGCGGCCTGATCGCCAGGCCGGCTCTTTTGTTGCCTTGTCTGACATTCCAGGGAGCAGGCAGCCCGCTCGGGCCAATGCCAATGCCAATGTCAATGTCAATGTCGTCGTCGTCAGCCGCCATCTCCTTCCCTCCCTCCGGGCCCTGTCCGGCCATCACACTCACCTCAGAGCTCAGGACAGAAAGAAAGAAGAGGAGGCTCGGGCCGGCCCATAACCCACCGCGCCGCCGGCCAACCACCAATCACTGAACACATTGCGCTCAGTACCAGCCAATCACGCAGCGCGGCCGCAGGCAACCGACCAATCGCAAAGTGAATCGACGGAAGAACGCAACGACCAATCACAGAGCGAGCCACCGAATCAATCCTCACAGTACGCCAATCAGACACCAGAAGAGGGACTGCGCGAAACACGATGTTCCAATCAAATGCCAGATGCGATGGGCGTTCCCGGAATAGCCAATAACACTGCTAGAATTTAGCGCCCACCAATTGTGTCTGGAGAACGATTGATGGACACCGATTGCTACTTGAGCTGCCGCCCACTCTGATTGATCTTGTCATGGTGCTGAAATGTGCACCCAACAAGGATTGTGGCAAAGTCTAGAATATCCCCTATATAAATAGGATGGAAACAAATCCTACACCAGCTTTAGCAAGCTCCGAATGTTCCTGACCCCACTGACTTTTGGCCTTTTACACTGCTCCAAGGAAACTCTACATGCTCCAGGAACAGCAGCTTATGTTTGTACTGAGTACTTTACATCCCTCTGACTTTAATAACTTCACAACTCTTGCCTCTACCTTCTTTACAGCGGGAATGCTGCTGACGTGGGATGGGTCAGTTGCGGGGAACGGGAACCGGCTTGGCACTTGGGTTAGGAACCTTTCATCAGAATCTGAAACTGAGCCCCTGGTGTGGACCTGACGTTTTTTCTTTTCCTCGGCTTTTGGCCTATTTTGATTGACCGATAAGGGTGACACTGGGGTTGTTAGGATTACATAGGGTGATGATGCTAGGCAGTTCCTCGGAGTCGAGGATGACTTTATTCCACACTAGAAATGAGCACGCAGGTGACTGAAGAGTCCAATGCGGGACCTACAGTCTCTGTCACAAGTGGGGCAGACGGTGGTTGAAGGAACAGCTGAAGCGAAGCGTCGACAACAGACGGAGCGCGTGGCAACCCAGGCACCCCATGGGTTGTCGACGCTTGGCTTCAGCTTGCTCTCGGCGAAGAGACTCGAGGTGTTCAGCGCCTTCCCAAATGCTTTTCTTCCACTTTGGGCGGTCTTGGGCCAGGGATTCCCAGATGTCACATTTTTTCAAGGAAGCTTTAAGGGTGTCCTTGAAGCGTTTCCTCTGCCCACCTGGGGCTCACTTGCCTTGTCGGAGCTCCGAATAGAGCGTTTGTTTTGGGAATCTCATATCAGGCATGCGGGCGATGTGGCCTGTCCAGCAGAGCTGATCGAGCATTGTCAGTGCTTCGATGCTGGGGATATTGGCCTGAGCGAGGACACAGATGTTGGTGTGCCTATCCTGCCAATGGAGTTGCAGGATCTTGCGAAGGCAGCGTTGGTGGTACTTCTCCAGTGTTTTGAGTTGCCTGCTGTATATAGTCCATGTTTCTGAGCCATATAGGAGGGAGGATATCACCACTGCTCTGTAGACCATGAGCTTGGTGCCGGGTTTGAGGTCCTAGTCTTCAAACACTCTGTTCCTCAGGCAACCGAAAGCTGCACTGGCACACTGAAAGCAGTGTTGGACCTCGTCGTCTACAAGAACATAAGAACATAAGAATTAGGAACAGAAGTAGGCCATCTAGCCCCTCGAGACTGCTCCGTCATTTAACAAGATCACGGCTGATCTGGCCGTGGACTCAGCTCCACTTACCCGCCTGCTCCCCGTAACCCTTAATTCTCTTATTGGTTAAAAATTTATCTGTGATTTGAATACATTCAATGAGCTAGCCTCAACTGCTTCCTTCGGCAGAGAATTCCACAGATTCACAACCCTCTGGGAGAAGAAATTCCTTCTCAACTGGGTTTTAAATTGGCTCCCCCGTATTTTGAGGCTGTGCCCCCTAGTTCTAGTCTCCATGACCAGTGGAAACAACCTCTCTGCCTCTATCTTGTCTATCCCTTTCATTATTTTAAATGTTTCTATAAAATCACCCCTCATCCTTCTGAACTTCAACGAGTAAAGACCCAGTCTACTCAATCTATCATCATAAGGTAACCCCTTCATCTCCGGAATCAGCCTAGTGAATCGTCTCTGTACCCCTCCAAAGCTAATATATCCTTCCTTAAGTAAGGTGACCAAAACTGCACGCAGTACTCCAGGTGCGGCCTCACCAATACTCTATACAGTTGCAGAAGGACCTCCCTGCTTTTGTACTCCATCCCTCTCGCAATGAAGCCCAACATTCCATTCGCCTTCCTGATTACCTGCTGCACCTGCAAACTAACTTTTTGGGATTCATGCACAAGGACCCCCAGGTCCCTCTGCACCGCAGCATGTTGTAATTTCTCCCCATTCAAATAATATTCCCTTTTACTGTTTTTTTTTCCAAGGTGGATGACCTCACATTTTCCGACATTGTATTCCATCTGCCAAACCTTAGCCCATTCGCTTAACCTATCTAAATCTCTTTGCCGCCTCTCTGTGTCCTCTACACAACCCGCTTTCCCACTAATCTTTGTGTCAGCTGCAAATTTTGTTACACTACACTCCGTCCCCTCTTCCATGTATATTGTAAACAGTTGTGGTCCCAGCACCGATCCCTGTGGCACACCACTAACCACCGATTTCCAACCCGAAAAGGACCCATTTATCCCGACTCTCTGCTTTCTGTTAGCCAGCCAATTCTCTATCTATGCTAATATATTTCCTCTGACTCCGCGTACCTTTATCTTCTGCAGCAACCTTTTGTGTGGCACCTTATCGAATGCCTTTTGGAAATCCAAATACACCACATCCATCGGTACACCTCTATCCACCATGCTCATTATATCCTCAAAGAATTCCAGTAAATTAGTTAAACATGATTTCTCCTTCATAAATCCATGTTGCGTCTGCTTGATTGCACTATTCCTATCTAGATGTCCCGCTATTTCTTCCTTAATGATAGCTTCAAGCATTTTCCCCACTACTCTCTGTCTGCTCTTGTTGACAGTAGGCTCCCGAGGTATGGAAAATGGTCCATGTTGTCCTAGGCCTCGTCGTGGATTTTGATAACCGGGGGGTCAGTGCTGTGTGGTGGGGGCAGGTTGGTAGAGGACCTTTGTCTTACAGATGTTTAGTGTAAGGCCCATGCTGTCATACGCCTCGGTGAAGGTGTTGACGAAAGTTTGGAGTTCGGCCTCCGAGTGTGCGCAGGCGCATGTGTCGTCTGCGTACTGTAGTTCAATGATGGAGGATGGGACGACTTTGGATCTGGCCTGGAGGTGGCGGAGGTTGAACAGATTCCCATTGTCCTGTAATTTAGCTCAACTCCAGTGGGGAGCTTGCTGTGGGTGAGATGGAGCATTACAGCAGGAAAGATCAAGAAGAACATTGGTGCGATGACAAGCCTTGCTTGACCCCGCTCCGAACGTGGATTGGGTCTGTGGTGGATCCGTTGGTCAGGATCACATCTTGCATGTCATCGCGGAGCAGGCAGAGAATGGTGATAAACTTTTGAGGGAAGCCGAATCTGAGGAGGACGCTCCATAAACCCTCACGGTTAACAGTGTCAAAGAAGGCCATGTAAAAGGGTTGGTGCTTCTCCCTGCATTTCTTGTATCTGCTGCGTGGTGAAGATCATGTCCATTGTGCCCCTTAGTATGTGGAATCTGCATTGCGAGTCTGGAGGGAGTTCTTCAGCCACAGGAAGAAGACAATCAATTAGGAATCTTGCGATAATTTTCCCAGTGGCCGACAGCAGGGAGATTCCTCAGTAGTTACCACAGTCAGACTTGTCACCTTTCTTGAAGATGGTCACGATTACAGCATCTCTAAGATCCCCTGGCATGATCTCCTCCTTCCAGATAAACATCAGAACATAAGAAATAAGAGCAGAAGTAGGCCATTTGGCCCCTTGAGCCTGCTCCATCATTCAATAAGATCATGGCTGATCTGATCATGGATTCAGCTCCACTTCCCTGCCCGCTCCCCATAACCCTTTACTCCCTTATCGCTCAAAGATCTGACTATCTCCACCTTAAATATATTCAATGACCCAGCCTCCACAGCTCTCTGGGCAGAGAATTCCATAGATTTACAACCCTCAGAGATGAAATTTCTCCTCATCTCAGTTTTAAATGGGCGGCCACTTATTCTGAGGCTATGCCCCCTAGTTTTAATTTCCCCTATGAGTGGAAATATCCTCACCTTGTCGAGCCCCCTCATTATCTTATAAATTTCAATAAGATCACCTCTCATTCTTCTGAACTTCAAGGTGTATAGGCTCAACCTACTCTCATAAGTCAACCCCCTCATCTCCAGAATCAACCTAGTGAGCCTTCTCTGAACAGCCTCCAATGCAAGTATATCCTTCCTTAAATACAGAGACCAAAACTACACTTAGTACTCCAGGTGTGGCCTCACCAATACCCTGTACAGTTGTAACAGGACTTCTCTGTTTTTATACTCCATTACCCTTGCAATAAACGCCAACATTCCATTTGCCTTCCTGATTACTTGCTGTGCCTGCATACTAACTTTTTGTGTTTCATGCACAAGGACTCCCAGGTCTCTCTATACTGCAGCACTTTTCAATTTTTCTCCATTTAAATTATAATTTGCTTTTCTATTGTTTCTGCCAAAGTGTATAACCTCACATTTTCCCACATTATGCTCCATCTGCCAAATTTTTGTCCACTCGCTTAGCCTGTCTATATCCCTTTGTAGATTTTTTTGTGTCCTCCTCACAACTTGCTTTCCCACCCATCTTTGTATCATCAGCAAACTTGGCTACATTACACTCGGTCTCTTCATCCAAGTCATCAATATAGATTGTAAATAGTTGAGGACCCAGCACTGATCCCTGCGGCACCACTCTAATCACTGTTTGCCAACCAGAAAATTACCCATTTATCCCGACTCTCTGTTTTCTGTTAGTTAGCCAATCCTCTATGCATGCGAACATATTACCCGCAACCCCGAGAGCTTTTATCTTGTGCAGTAACCTCAAGAGAGATGAGGTCATGAACCCACGCCTGTAGTGCTTCGGTGGGGATTACATCTGCTCCTGATGACTTGTTGTTCTTCAGTTGTCAGATGACCTTTTCAACCTCGTGCCGGACTGGGGTTGTGCTGTGATGGTGGCGGGTGGCATGCTGTGGGATGGAGTTGAGGATACTCACATCGAAGGCAGAGTCTCAGTTGAAGAGATCCTCGAAGTGCTCCTTCCAGCAGGCACTGATTGCCTATCTGTCCTTGACATAGGGTATACGGCACAGAAACATGCCATTCGGCCCAACTAGTCTATGCCAGCATTTAGATCCCACTCTGTTTAGCCACTTTATCCTCTTTCCAATTCAGGCAAAAATTACAATTACATCCCAATGCCCCAGCTGTTAAGATGTTCTGTTATTTCCTTTATGCTTGTTCTATCATGCGATGTATGGACCATCTTAACCAATTATCTCTCCTGTTGGTGTCAGAGGAACAGAGTCCAGGGGAGAGGGGATGTATCTGCAGGAGGTTACAGAGATAGGGAGTGGGTGAAGCCAATAACTAGTTTAAACAGAAGGCTGAGAATTTTAGATTTCATGTGTTGAGATTCATGTGGGACAGTGAGGATAGAGGTGATGAGTGAGCAGGACCAGGTGCAGCACAGGATACAATCTGCAGAGTTTTGGATGAGCTGAAGCTTCTGTAGTATCTATTGTCAGCCACTGGGAAAGTCGTTGCTAAAGTACTCCTCAATCATCTTCTCTCTGTGGCTGAGGAGCTCCTCCCAGAGTCACAGTGTGGATTTCGTCCTCTACGGGGTACAATGGACATGATTTTTACAGCGCTACAGGTGCAAGAAAAATGCAGGGAACACCACCAACCTTTGTACATGGCTTTCTTTGACCTTACAAAGGCCTTTGACACTGTCAACCGCGAGGGTCTATGGAGAGTCCTCCTCCGTTTTGGCACCCCACAAAAGTTCGTCACCATCCTACACCTGTTCCACGACGACATGCAAACCGTGCTCCTTACCAATAGATCCAATCTACATCCGGACTGGGGCCAAACAGGGCTGTGTCATCGCGCCAACCCTCTTCTCAATCTTCCTCGCTGCCATGCTTCACCTCACACTCAACAAGCTCCCTGCTGGAGTGGAACTAAACTACAGAACCAATGGGAAGCTGTTCAATCTTTGTCGTCTCTAGGCCAGATCCAAGACCACCCCAACCTTTATCGTCGAGCTACAGAACACGGACAATGCCTGCGTCTGTGCACACAGATGCTCAACTCCAAGTCATAGTCAACATATTCACTGAGGCGTACGAAAGCATGGCCTTATACCAAACATCCGTAAGACAAAGGTCCTCCACCAACCTGTCCCTGCCGCACAGCACTGCCCCCCAGACATCAAGATCCACAACACGGCCCGGACAACCTGGAACATTTCCCATAACTCGGGAACCTCTTATCAACAAGGGCAGACATTGACGACAAGATTCAACACCGCCTTCGGCCGCCTGAGGAAAAGAGTGTTTGAAAACCAGACCCTCAAATCTGTCACCAAGCTCATGATCTACAGGCCTGTAGTAATACCCGCCCTCTTGTATGGCTCAGAGACATGGACCATGTGGAGAAATACCACCAACGATGTCTCCGCAAGATCCTGTAAATCCTCTGGGAGGACAGACGCACCAATGTTAGTGTCCTCGACTAGGCCAACATCCCCAGCATTGAAGCACTGACCACGCTCGATCAGCTCCACTGGGCAGGCCACACTGTTCACATGCCTGACACGAGACTCCCAAAGCAAGCATTCTACTCAGAACGCCTTCACGGCAAACGAGCCAAAGGTGGGCAGAGGAAACATTTCAAGGACACCCTCAAAGCCTCCTTGATAAAGTGCAACATTTCCACTGACACCTGGGAGTCCCTGGCCAAAGACCGCCCTAAGTGAAGGAAGTGCATCCGGGAGGGCGCTGAGCACCTCGAGTCTCATCGGCGAGAGCCTGCAGAAACCAAGCGCAGGCAGCGGAAGGAGCATGTGGCAAACCAGTCCCACCCACCATTTCCCTCAACGACTATCTGTCCCACCTGTGACAGGGACTGTGGTTCTCGTATTGGACTGTTCATCCACCTACGAAGTCATTTTTAGAGTGGAAGCAAGTCTTCCTCGATTCTGAGGGACTGCCAATGATGATGATGATGAGGTAAGAGGGTGGGAGGCCTGTCAAGAGAGAATTGGAGTGATTGGCCTAGAAATTACACAGTGCACGCATCGATAATGCAGCTGGCTGCACTATGACAAATTTATCCACCAGCCTCATTAGTATAGTACCAGCAAGCTGCAGCCCCAGAAGCAGCTCACCAGGCACGGGGCAACAGCAAGATCACTCGGCTGGGACACCGGCTGACAACCTAAGATGAGTCCGGGGATGGAGGCAATCAGGGGCTGGGAAAGCGGTGGCCAGGTTGTAGTTTTAATGTGGAGCGGGAAGATTCCTGCTCCACCTGGCTCCACATTAAGGTCATTTTTTTTTTAAATTTCCCTTTTTGGTGGCGACCTCCAAGGATTGCCACGTGTGGGCCATGAAATCCTGAATGCAGCAGGTCCAACAATTGCTTTGTTCAGAGCAAATCAATTTCCAATTTGGGTCCTAAAACAGGCATAAGCATATCCAAGAGGCATAACGCTTAATTTAGGCAGCCGCCAGTGATGCCTCTACAGTGCTCCAACCAAAATGGCGTTGGATGAATTTCTGATGCTATTTGGATGCAGGGGACTGGCCCCTCTTTGCACCTATTTTCCACCCTTAATTGGTGCAACGAGGTCCAATGTTACCCTCATTGAGTCTGAAGGTGTCAAAGGCATTAATGAGGATTTTAGCAGCAAGTAGGCTGAGATAGAGCTGGAGGTGTGCAATTTTGTGGAGGTGTAAGTGGGCAGTCTTTGTGGTGGGTCAAACAGGATGCTGAAGTTGTGAACGGTCTGTTCAGCCCGAGGCAGTGGCCAGGAAGGGCGATGGAGTCAGTGCAGAGCTTGCAGAGTTTGTACTGGGGACAAAAACGATGGCTTCGGTCTTCCCAATGTTTAGCTGGAGTAAATTACAACACAACCAAGACTGGATGTGAGACATGCAATCTGCAACATGGAAGCAGTGAACAGATTAAGGGGTGACGGGGAGCCAGCGATGGGTACCAGTGGCTTACATGTGGCACTTGATCCCTGTGGCTGGATGATGTTGCCAAGGGACAGCATGCAGATGAGGAAGAAGAGGAAATCAAAGATAGATCCTGCAAGGGATCTCCCAGGGTGTAGTGTGTTAGAAATACCCTGGCAATAATTGAATAGGTCAAAGTGGAACAAAGCAAGGTGCACTTCCATCAAGTTGGATAAAGGAGGAGAGGTATTGAAGGAAGTTGGTATATTTGAGCATGCAAAAGCTGCAGAGAGATCGAGAAGTGATAATGCATTGGTATCACAGTAATAGAGAATGTTATTGGTGAATTTGGTTAGGACCATTTGATGTTGTCGGAGGGAAGAAACTGGATTTTTGGGACTGAAATGGAACTATGAAAGACATAAGCATACACCTGAGAAACAATAACATGCTCAATAACTTTACAGAAGAGGTTGGAGATTTGGCAGTAATTAGCAAGGACACAGGGGTAGAAGGTCGTTTTTTGAGGAGGGGTTGATGACAGCAGTTTTGAAAAAGAGGGGGAATATTGTCCGAAGAGAGTAAACAATTTACAATTTCGGTTAAAATAAAAAGAAGAGACTTGGATTTATAGAGTGCCTTTCAGGACCACCGGAGTGCTTTATAGCCAATGAAGTTCTTTTGGAGTGGTCATTGTTGCAATGTGGAAAAAATGGGGGCCAGGAAGGGAAATTGAGCCATCAGGAGTTTAATGGGATTGGAGTCGAAGGAGAAGTAGGTTGGTTTCATGGACAAGGTGAGCTTAGAGAGGTCATAGGGGGAAATGATGGAGAAACTGGAGAGTGAAAGAGAGAGAGGGTTCAAGGGTTGTGGAGAGGGGGCTGGGGCAAGGATTCACTTGATGAGCAAGGGGAAACAGCAGAGGCGGCTGAACAGTAGGTCTCTATCTTAATGACACAGAAATCCATGAGCTCTATGCATTTTTTGCCCTTGGTTTTGTGTTCATCTCAGGGCCTTTTACACATTTTGCTGTCCTTTGAGCTTTGCACAATCAATTTCAACAACTTGTATTTATATAGCGCCTTTAACATAGTGAAAGGTCCCAAGGCGCTTCACAGGAGTGTAATGAGACAAAAAAAATTGACACCGAGCCACACAAGGAGAAATTAGGACAGGTGACAAAGCGGTAGGTTTTAAGGAGCATCTTGAAGGAGGAAAGAGAGGTAGAGAGGCAGAGAGGATTAGGCAGGAAATTCCAGAGTTAGGGTCGAGTCAACAGAAGGCATGGCCACCAATGGTTGAGCAATTATAATCAGGGATGCTCAAGAAGGCAGCATTAGAGGAGCACAGACATTACAGGGGTTGTGGGGCCAGAGGAGATGACCAAGATAGGGAGGGGCGAGGTCATGGAGGGATTTGAAAACAAGGATGAGAATTTTGAAATTGAGGCATTGCTTAACCGGGAGCCAATGTAGGTCAGCAAGCACAGTGGGTGATAGGTGAGTGGGACTTGGTGCGAGTTAGGACACGGGCAGTCGAGTTTTGGACCACCTCTATTTTATGTAGGATAGAATGTGGGAGGCCAGCCAGGAATGTGTTGGAATAGTCGAGTCTAGAGGTAACAAAGACATGGATAAGGGTTTCAGCACCGTATGAGCTGAGGCAAGGGCGGAGACGGGCGATGTTACGGAGGTGGATATTGGCGGTCTTAGTTATGCTGCAACAATGTGGTCGAAAGCTCATTTCAGGGTCAAATATGACGCCAATGTGGTGAACAGTCTGGTTCAGCCTCAGACAGAAGTTGGGGAGAGGGATGGAGTCACTGACTAGGGAATGGAGTTTGTGGTGGGGACCGAAAACAATGGCTTCAGTCTTCCCAATATTCAATTACACAATATTTACTGCCACTTGGTATTTTGATCACTTCAAATTCCCCCTTGTGTTTCACAACATAATTTCCCATTGTTTTGTAATTACTGCCCATAATTGTCAACAAAGAGCACAAAATTAATCTAAGCACAAAATTAATTCTACATGCACATCTTCCCTGCTCCCAAAATGCATTTGTTGCAGGTCCTGACAGCACTTCTCCCTGTTCCTGCACTATACAGCTTGAGATACAACTTGAGCAAGCTGCTTAGACAAACAAGATCCTGATCCTCTATAAAATATACTAATTGCAAAGACGCTTCTTTTGTGCAGAAAATTAGCCCCAGACATGTACACACATTAGATCCATGACATCAACACACCACAGAGCATATACTGACATCATGAATTCAATGCGCACACATTGTTGGACCAAATTTGTAGTAGCAAAACTGGATGGGTCTAGATATTTTAGCAAATTTAAAGGAAATCAGTTTTCATTGAACGAACAACCAAGAAATAGCGAATTTATGCTGCAAATTGGTTAAAAAAAAGAAGGATGTTGATCCTTATGTTTTCTACCATACTGCCAATGGACATAGTGATACCCCTGGGCAAGAGATCATAGTGTGATGAAATTTGATATGATCTGTATAAGACAATAAAGTGACAGCTAAATAGACAGCCAGTACAGTGCTGCTCCCCATCTTATCCTGATTTGTTTATATATTGATATAAGAGGAGATACTAGAAAGACTGGCTGTACTTAAAGCAGATAAGTCACCAGGACCAGGTGGGATGCATCCACAGATGCTGAGGGAAGAAAAGGTGGAAATTGCAGAGCTAATGGCCATAATCTTCCAATCCTCCTTAGATATAGAGGTGCTGCCAGAGGTCTGGAGAATTGCAAATGTTGCAATCTTGTTCAAAAAAGGGTGTAAAAGATAAACCCAGCAACTACAAGCCAGTTAGTTTAACCTCGGTAGTGGGGAAGCTTTTAAAAACAATTCTGGTGCAAAATTAACAGTCACTTGGACAATTGTGGATCATTAAGGAAAGCTAACACAAATTTGTTAAAGGCAAATCGTGTTTAACTAAATTGATTGAGTTTTTTGATGAGGTAACAGAGAGGGTTGATGAGGGCAATGTGGTTGACGTAATGTACATGGACTTTCAAAAGGCATTTGATAAAGTGCTACATAATAAGCTTGCCAGCAAAGTCCATGGAATAAAAGGGACAGTGGCAGCATGGATACGAAATTTGCTAAGTGACAGGAAACAGAGTAGTGGTGAACAGTTGTCTATCAGACTGGAAGAAGGTACGCAGTGGTGTCCCCCAGGACCACTGAATTTTTTGATGTATATTAACGGAGTAACTATTTGTACTAAGTCTCCCTTCTGTGCATCCTTCTCCAGACCGAGAGTTCAGAGAAATATCAACGACTCCGCACCGTTCCCCCCCCCCCCCCCGCAGCACAATTCCCACTAACCCTTTTCTGCGTATGCGTCCTCCTCTCCTCCCCCCCCCCGACTCGATACCGGCCCCACACATTGCCTCCACTGCTGCCGATCCATCAGCAGCGGGCAGCGAGGACCTGTTCGAGCAGCTGTTTGAGTGAAGAGTGCGGGCAGCAGGGAGAGAGAGAAGCGGGCCAGCCAGGAGCAGTTTGTTTCTCATTCAGCACCAGTTTGAGTGAAGAGTTGAGAGAGCCCTGGGGGATGGGGGGTGGGGGGGGTGGAGAAGAGAGAGTGCTGGGAGGGGAGAGAGGAGGAGGCGGAGAGACACAGGTGGAGGGGCAGAGAGAAACACAGGGGGGGGGGGCGGAAAGAGACACAGGTGGAGGGGTGCGGAGAGAGACACAGGTGGGGGGAGGGGGGGGCGGAGAGAGACATAGGTGGGGGGGGCGGAGTGAGACACAGGTTGGGGGGGGGGCAGAGTAGATCGGAGGGGAGAGAGGGAACTCCAAGAGTACGGATCATGTTGTTCCAACGCCCTGCTGTGTGCAGGCTTGGTGCGTGTGTTACAAGGGATATCATTGGGGTGGATGAAATCCAGAAGTCACGACACTGTCACTATTCACTTCATACCCAATAAATATGTTAACAATCCGCACACATTGCCCCATATATTGTGGGTTGGCCGGGGAGGGGGGGGGGGGAGGTCTTCAGCTTGGGTAAGGGATTTCAGCTGGGGGAGGGATGTACTTGCACTGGGGTAATGGACTTCGGCTGGAACTTGGTGGCTTTTGGGGATATCTACCCTCTGTGGCTTCTGAAGTTAAAATGGATCAAATTACAAATTGGAAAGTTCGTCAGAACTTGGGCTGGGAGGTTCCAGTTACACATTCCAGAGGAACTTCAGGGTATGGTTTATCCTCCAAGAGGACCAATCAACAATCAGTCATGTGAAAATGGAGAGCCAATCAGAGAAATTACTGCCTTTCAGTTAGTACAAAACAGGATGAGGTCCTACGAGGCAAATTTAGGGAGCGAGGAGCTGGAGTAAAAATAAAACTGGGAAGGTGGCTAACAAAGGATATTAATGATAGTGTTAAAGCCAAGGAAGAAGCATATAAATTGGCTAAAAAAGCAACAAACCTGAGGACTGAGAAATTTAGAATTCAACAGAGGAGGACTAAGGGTTTAATTAAGAGGGGGAAAATAGAGTACGAGCAGAAGCTTGCAGGGAATATAAAAACAGACTGCAAAAGCTTCTATAAATATGTGAAGAGAAAAAGATTAGTAAAGACAAACGTAGGTCCCTTGCAGTCGGATTCAGGTGAAATTATAATGGGGAACAAAGAAATGGCAGACCAATTGAACCAATACTTAGTTCTGTCTTCACGAAGGAAGATACAAATAACCTTCCGAAGGTACTAAGGGACAGTGGGTCTAGTGAGAAGGAGGAACTGAAGGATATCCTTATTAGGCGGGAAATTGTGTTAGGGAAATTGATGGGATTGAAGGCCGATAAATCCCCAGGGCCTGATAGTCTGCATCCCAGAGTGCCCAAGGAAGTGACCCTAGAAATAGTGGATGCATTGGTGATCATTTTCCAACAGTCTATCGACTCTGGATCAGTTCCCATGGACTGGAGGGTAGCTAATGTAACACCACTTTTTTAAAAAGGAGGGAGAGAGAAAGCGGGTAATTATAGACTGGTTAGCTTGAAATCGGTGGTGGGAAGGTGTTGGAATCGATCATGAAGGACGAAATAGCAGCGCATTTGGAAAGCGGTGACAGGATCGGATCAAGTCAACATGGATTTATGAAAGGGAAATCATGCTTGACGAATCTTCTGGAATTTTTTGAGGATGTAACTAGCAGAGTGGACAAGGGAGAACCAGTGGATATGGTGTATTTGGACTTTCAGAAGGCTTTTGACAAGGTACCGCACAAGAGATTGTTGTGCAAGATCAAAGCACATGGTATTGGGGGTAATATACTGACGTGGATAGGGAACTGCTTGGCAGACAGGAAGCAGAGAGTCAGGATACACGGGTCCTTTTCAGAATGGCAGGCAGTGACTAGTGGAGGGTTCAGTGCTGGGATCCCAGCTCTTTACAGTATACATTAAAGATTTGGATGAAGGAATAGAGTGTAATATCTCCAAGTTTGCAGATGACACTAAACTGGGTGGTGGTATGAGCTGTGAGGAGGACGCTAAGAGGCTGCAGGGTGACTTGGACAGGTTAGGTGAGTGGGCAAATGCATGGCAGATGCAGTATAATGTGGATAAATGTGAGGTTATCCATTTTGGGGGCAAAAACACGAAGGCAGAATATTATCTGAATGGCGGCAGAGTAGGAAAAGGGGAGGTGCAACGAGACCTGGGTGTCATGGTTCATCAGTCACTGAAAGTGGGCACGCAGGTACAGCAGGCAGTGAAGAAGGCAAATGGTATGTTGGCCTTCATAGCTACGGGATTTGAATATAGAAGCAGGGAGGTCTTACTGCAGTTGTACAGGGCCTTAGTGAGGCCTCACCTGGAATATTGTGTTCAGTTTTGGTCTTCTAGTCTGAGGAAGGATGTTCTTGCTATTGAGGGAGTGCAGCGAAGGTTCACCAGACTAATTCCAGGGATGGCTGGGCTGTCATATGAAGAGAGACTGGATCAACTGGGTCTTTATTCACTGGAGTTTAGAAGGATGAGAGGGGATCTCATAGAAACATATAAGATTCTGACGGGACTGAAAAGGTTAGATGCGGGAAGAATGTTCCCGATGTTGGGGAAGTCCAGAACCAGGGGACATAGTCTTAGGATAAGGGGTAGGCCATTTAGGACTGAGATGAGGAGAAACTTCTTCACTCAGAGAGTTGTTAACCTGTGGAATTCCCTGCCGCAGAGAGTTGTTGATGCCAGTTCACTGGATATATTCAAGAGGGAGTTAGATATGGCCCTTACGGCTAAAGGGATCAAGGGATATGGAGAGAAAGCAGGAAAGGGATACAGAGGGGAATGGTCAGCCATGATCTTATTGAATGGCGGTGCAGGCTCAAAGGGACGAATGGCCTACTCCTGCACCTATTTTTCTATGTTTCTATGTACAAATAGACGCAGCCATATATTAATGACTTACATTTGGGTGTACAGGGCACAATTTCAAAATTTCCCTATGACACAAAACTTGGAAGTATAATGAAGTGAGGAGGATAGTGATAGACTTCAAGAGGACATAGGCTAGTGGAGTGGGTGGACATGTGGCAGATGAAATTTAATGCAAAAAAGTGCAAAGTGATACATTTGGGTAGGAAGAATGAGAAGAGGCAATATAAACTAAATGGTACAATTCTAAAGGGGGTGCAGAAACAGAAAGACCTGGCGATATATGTGCACAAATCATTGAAGGTGGCAGGGCCGGTTGGGAAAATGGTTAAAAAAGCATACGGAATCCTGGGCTTCATAAATAGAGGCATAGAGTACAAAGCAAGAAGTTATGATGAATCTTTATAAAACATTGGTTCCACCTACACTGCACCACACTTTAGAAAGGATGTGAAGGCCTTAGAGAGGGTGCAGAAAAGATTTACAAGAATGAGGGACTTGGATAGAAACATAGAAATTTACAGCGCAGAAGGAAGCCATTCCGGCCCATTGTGTCCGTGACGGCCGGCAAAGAGCCACACGGCCCTTGGTCAGCAGCCCTAAAGGTTACATATAAACCTATGATCAATGACGGAAAGGCAAAGAGTCAAGCCCAACCAATTCGCCTCACCACAACTGCGACACCCCTTATACTAAGACATTCTACACTCCACCCCAACCGGAGCCATGTGATCTCCTGGGAGAGGCTAAAACCAGATAAAAACCCAGGCCAATTTAGGGAGAAAAAATCTGGGAAAATTCCTCTCCGACCCATCCAGGCGATCAAAACTAGTCCAGGAGCTCACCCTGGCCGTATTCTATTCCCTGCAGTACTTACCATTATATCTGCTCCGTCCAACAAAAGGTCATCCAGTCTAATCCCAATTACCAGCTCTCGGTCAGTAACCCTGCAGGTTACTGCACTTCAAGTGCCCATCCAACCATCTCTTAAAAGTGGTGAGGGTTTCAGCATCCACCACACTTCCAGGCAGTGAGTTTCAGATCCCCACAACCCTCTGTGCAAAAAAGCACCCCCTCAAAACCTTCCACCAACCACCTTAAAACTATGTCTCCTTATACCAATGGAAATAGAGCCTTACTATCCACTATGTTCAGGCCCTTCAATATTTTGTACACCTCAATGTGGTTTCCTCTCAACCTCCTCTGTTCCAATGTGAACAAACCCAACCTATCCAATCTATCCTCATAACTAAGATTCTCCATTCCAGGCAGCATCCTAGTAAATCTCCTCTGCACCCTCTTCAGTGCAATCACGTCCTTCCTATAATACGGCAACCAGAACTGCATGCAATACTCCAGCTGTGGCCTAACCAAAGTATTATACAATTTAAGCATAACCTCCCTGCTCTTATATTCTATGCCTCGGCCAATAAAGGCAAACATTCCGTATGCCTTTTTAACCACCTTATCAACATGGCCTGCTACTATCTGGCAGGGATCCTGTGGCCCAGATGTTATGGATTTCCAAGTCTGGATGTGATGCCAGTGGCCTTGCTCTGTGTTCTGCTTATTTCCATTAATGGATGAACAGCTGGCAACAGGAGCCGAAGCCAATCCACATCCACCATGAACATGATTAGATTGAAAGCTGTTGAACAAGCACTCCAAGGACCCTTTGTTCATCTACACTATTAAGTGGCCTACCGCTTCCTTATTAGTCCTCCCAAAGTGCATCACCTCACACTTCTCTGAATCAAATTCCATTTGCCACTGCTCTGCCCACCTGACCAGTAGATTGATATCCTCCTGCAGCCCATGACTTTCCTCTTCATTATCAATCAACCACACAGCCAATTTTGCAAACTTCTTAATCATACTCCCTATATTCAAATCTATATCATTGATATATACCACAAAAAGCAAGGGACCCAGTACTGAGCCCTGCGGACCACCATTGGAAACATCCTTCCAGTCACAAAAACATCCATCAATCATTACCCTTTGCTTCCTGCCTCCAAGCCAATTTTGCATCCAACTTGACAATTTCCCCTGTATCCCATGGGCTTTAACTTACATGACCAGTCTACCATGTGGGACCTTATCAAAAGCTTTACTAAAGTCCATATATACTACATTGTACGCACTACCCTCATCGACCCTCTTGGTTACCTCCTCAAAAAATTCAAACAGGTTAGTCAGACACGATCTTCCCTTAACAAATCCGTGCTGACTGTCCCTAATTAATCCTTGTCTTTCCAAATGCAGGCTTATCCTGTCTTTCAGAATTTTTTCCAATAATTTTCCCACCACTGAGGTTAGGCTGACAGGCCTGTAATTACTCGGCCAGTCCATTTTTCCATTCTTAAACAATGGTACTACATTAGCAGTCTTCCAATCCTTCAGCGCCATGCCCAGATCCAAAGAGGACTGGAAAATGATGGTCAAGGCCTCTATTTCCTCTATTATTTCGCTCAATAGCCTGGGATGCATTTCATCCGGGCCTGGGGACTTATCTACTTTCAAAGCTGCTAAACCCCTCAATACTTCCTCTCATTATATTTATTTCATCCAGACTATCACACTCCTCCTCGATAGCAGTATCTGCATTGCCCCTTTCCTTTGTGAAAACAAATGCAAAGTATTCATTAAGAACCCTCCCAACATCTTCCACCTCCACACAAAGATTACCCTCATAGTCTCAAATAGGCCCTACCCTTTCTTTAGTTACCCTCTTACTCTTAATATATTTATAGAACATCTTAGGGTTTTCCTTAATTTTACTGGCCAAGAATTTCTCATGCTCTCTCTTAGCATTCCTAATCTCCTTTTTAATTTTGCTTCTTAACTTTCTATATTCCTCTAAAGATTCTATTGTATTTAGCCGTTGATTTATGACATAGGCGTGCCTTTTTTTCTTAATCCTCCCCTGTAAGTCCCGAGATATCCAGGGGGCTCTAGAATTATTTTTCCCAACCTTATTCTTTAAGGGCACATGTTTGGCCTGAGCCTGCTGGATCTCCTCCTTAAATGCCTCCCACTGTTCCAACACTGATTTACCCACAAGTAGCTGTTTCCAGTCCACCATGGCTAAATCACTCCTGAACTTAAAATTAGCTTTTCCCCAATTTGGAACTTTTATTCCAGGCCTATTCTTGTCCTTATCCATAACCAACTTGAATCTGACTGAATTATGGTCACTGGCACCGAAGTGCTTTCCCACTAATACCCCTTCAACCTGCCCAGCTTTATTCTCCAAATCTAAATCCAAGACCGCCCCCTCTCGTGTTGGGCTTGCTACATACTGACTAAAAAAGTTCTCTTGAATGCATTTCAAGAATTCCGCACCCTCTATACCCTTCACATTAAATTTGTCCCAATCAATATTTGGATAGTTAAAATCCCCTACTATTACTACCCTATGGTTTTTGGACTCGGTCGGTCTCTTTCTCCCCCCCCCGCAATGGGACTGGACTGTGTGTGTGAACCGGGGACCGAGAATGGGACCGGACAGCCTTTGGGTGGAGTTGGAGGTAAGTTGCTGCTATGTGTTCTTCAATTCTTTCAGTGTGTCTGGGCATCTGCTGCGCCGCTTTCCTTACCTGCGCCAATTTCCTTAACTCTAGGGAAGGTTTTTCAGGACAGGCCACATATGCTGGCCTAATCAGAACTGGAGTAACTCTCAGCTGGCCAAACTTCCCTACATGACCAGAATTGGTATAGGTGGTTGGTTACGCCCCCTTTGGCTGGACAAAAACACTGACTTAATACATTCGTAACTGAGTTACGCTGGTGCAAATTGATTGGGGAAACTGGGGATTTTAAAATTAGGCCAGAAAAAGCAGCCTGCTCCAAAAAAAAAAAACAGCGCAAATACTGGGGAAAATTGAGCCCTAAATAACTAGGATATTTAATTATTTATCTACTTGTAAAAACTACAGGGGAGAATTTATGTAGAGTTCTGCTGATCTTCTGCCATAAGTTAAGTGGCGCCTCTACAGAAATAATGTAAAATCGCTAGTTCGGTGTCGATTCCAATAAAGTTACAGCAGTAGATCGTCAGAAGTCCTTCAGAAATGACAATCATATTTATTTCTGTTCCAGAAATGCAATGCAACTTGGTCAAATTTGTAGATGGTCCTAAAATAGGGGTGCAATTGAAAACTGGCAAAGCAGCCAAGGACCGAGATAAATTTCAATACAGATAAATGCAAGTTGTTACACATTGGAAGATAATTATTTAATCATTGGAAAGTGTTGGAAGAGACTCCAACTTTGGAGACATTGGGGTAAAATTCAACATCAGAAAGGGTGCAAAAGACTGAGATGAGGAGGAATTTCTTCACTGAGATGTGAATATTTGAAATTCTCTTCCCCAAAGGGCTGTGAATGCTGAATCGTTAAGTATGTCCAAGGCAGAGATAGATTTTGGAATCTAGGGGAATCAAGGGATATGGGGATTGGGTGGGCAAGTGGAGTTGAAGTCAAAGATCAGCTGTGATCTTATTGAATGGCAGAGCAGGCTCGATCATAGACCGTATGGCCTACTATTGCTCCTAATTCTTATGTTCTTAAAACAAGCGGTAGCGAATTGCCTCTCGACCCAATTTTCATTTCCATGGAAAGAAAACTGGGCAGAGTGTATAATGGGTGACCAATCTGCTAGTGTCTGTTTTGCAGCCCCAACAAAGTTGAATTTTACCCCCATTTCCTATTTGAAAATACAAAATTTGAACAGTTTTTTGACAACAGATGATCCAGGTTTAACATAGGCTTTTAGATTCCAAAGCTCAAGATTAACAATTTTGAAAGTGGAGCATTCCAGCCATGGTTTAGATATGTCAGCATGGGTCAATAACATATCAACGGCCTAACAATGTTGTTATAACTTAAGTTTAAATGCAAGGCCCAAATTTTGAAACACGCATGCAAGATAAACCATATTCCTTTCGATAGTTTTGATGTTTGTAATGTCTGTAAGCTTGTAATGTGTGTAGCTCCACATTGTGAATGTGAACATATTGTGTACTGCAAGTGCAGGGTTAATAATAAACTGAACCAGGCAGATTTCCGGAGGCTTCCGATAGAGCTGCCTGCCATGTTGGAAGCTGTGTATGCTTGTGCTCTGTGAATATATCACATTTGGCGATTGAGATGGGATTTTTCGGATGATTTAAAACTTAAATTTTGTTGGGTAAGGATTCAGCCAGCCGACTGAGAGACTTTGGAAGTTTCTGTCTTTGGAAAAAAGCTACAAAATCCGGGGTAAAATTCAGCACACGGTGTGAACAGCTAGAGATTAAAATGGTAGGTGTAATCGGACAGTCGGGGGAATATAGACACGATCGGGAGCATTTTAAAGCGTATGTGGATCGGCTAGAAATGTATTTCACTGCAAATAACATAATCGAAGTTCCAGACAATGCAGTCCAGAACCGGGCTGTGTTGGAACATAAGAAAGCGATCTTCTGATCGGTGGCTGGTCCGGCATTATACGAAACCCTAGTCAATCTGCTTGTGCCTGACGAGCCAAAGGACACAACGCTTAGAGATTTTAATGAAGCTGGAGCAGCACTATAACCCCAAACCTTTAGAAATTGCTGAAAGCTATAGTTTTGGGATTCGGAATCAAAAGACTGAATGAGGTATCAGTGATTACATCGTAGCATTAAAAAAGCTATCAATGCACTGTAATTTTGGAAACTTTCAAAACTGAGCATTATGGGATTGTTTTGTTTGTGGGGTGAAAAATGATGCGATCAGAAGGAAGTTATTGACGATGGATGACTTGACTTTTGAGATTGCTTGTCAGACAGCAAGGTCGATGGGCATGACCGAACAATATTCCCGAGAATTAAATAATGATTATGGTCGTCAGTTAATCGAGGTAAATCACCTGCAGGTTCAAAGTAAAAGACGGTGGGGGCCCAAAGTCTCAGAAACTGGAAATTCTAACAGAGTATCGAAGTCATGCTATAGGTGCCTGGGACAACACATTGGTCAAAGTTGTCCATACGTGAAGACAGAGTGTTTCTTCTGCAGAAAGACTGGGCATCTTGCGAAGGCATGCCGACTGAACGGTAAACCAGCTTTTAAAGCTATGAGTCCAGCGTTCAAAGCTAGGAGTAGAAATCCCAAGAGACTACATAGCATGGAAAAACAACAACAGGACGAGGAGATGTTAAGAGTTACACATCATCAGGAGCACGAGGTTAACGTACAGCGATTCGGAAAGCATCAAAATCCACATAGGTGTTGCGGGATTCAAGATACCAATGGAAATTGACACGGGTGCATCCATGAGTGTAGTACCAGAGTCACTATATCGCAACAAATTGCGTGATTTCCAACTGGAGAAATCCAAGATAGAGCTGCGAGACTACTCAGGAGAGAAAATTCCTGTGGTAGATGGTATCACCGTACCGGTGAAATATAAAGATCAATTTCAGAACTTGCCTCTAATAGTAGTGAAAGGAGACAAGCCTGCCTTACGAGGAAGAAATTGGTTGAGCTCACTGAAGCTGGATTGGAGTAAGATTTTCTGTGTGGAAGCGAGATTTTCATCAACGGATGAGGTTGTCAAGAAGTATCCGAAGGTGTTCTGCGAAACGGGCAGTCCGATCCAAGGCTTCAAGGCGAGTGTCAGGGTACAGAAGGATGCTAGATCGGTTTACTACAAGCCACGTTCCGTACCATATACACTCAAGGAGAAAGTTGAGCAAGAACTCAAAAGACGAGAGACTGAGAACACGATGTAATTGGGCTGCACCCATTGTTGTTGTACCCAAGTCCGATGGTAAGGTAAGATTGTCTGGTGATTATAAAGTAACCGTAAACCAGGTTCTAGAGGGTAATGTCCCCAATACATTGCTGAATATAAAAGATTTGTTCACAACACTGACAGGTGGTCAGATCTTCTCAAAACTGGATCTTACAAATGCCTACGTACAGCTTGAACTAGATGAGTCATCCAAGTCATGTTTGACTATAAATACTCATCTAGGCCTATATCAATTTAATAGGCTACCGTTTGGAGTGTCTTCCGCCCCTGCCATATTTCAAGGGGTGATGAACCAGATTTTGCAAGGTATTGAAGGGGTAGTATGTTATTTGGATGACATACTAATTTCAGCACCAAATAGGCAAATTCATAATAACATATTGAATGAAGTCCTCAAACGGCTAGAGAAGCACAGAGTACGAGTGTCTGCTCGTAAGTGTGAGTTATTTAAAAACTCAGTGGAGTACTTCGGGTACAGAATAGACAAAGCTGGTTTACATCCAACCATGCAAAAATTGGATGCGATCAGAAATGCACCCACTCCCAGGAATGTCACTGAACTTCGTTCATTCTTGGGTCTTTTGAACTATTATGGGAAGAGCCTACCAAATTTGGCTACAGTATTACATCCACTGAATGAATTTTTGAAAAAAAACATCCATTGGAAGTGGTCAAAAGAATGCTATACAGCATTCAAGGAGTGTAAAAGAAAATTGGTATAGAGCACCATGTTAGTTCACTATGACATATCTAAGGAGATTAAGCTAGCATGTGATGCCTCTCCGTATGGAGTTGGGGCAGTAATCTCTCAAGTATTAAGTAGTGGGGAGGAGAGACCAATTGCTTTTGCTTCACGCACTCAGTGCCAGTGACAGTAATTATGCGCAAATTGAAAGGGAAGCTTTGGCATTAATTTTTGGGATCAAGAAGTTTCACAAATACTTGTATGGTCGTAAGTTTACCATCGTTACAGACCATAAGGCCGTAACAGCAATCCTCCATCCAAAGTCCCCAGTTCCAACATTAGCTGTAGCCCAAATGCAGAGATGGGCTTTGATTTTGTCAGCATATATATATATTGAATACAGACGATCAGCTGATCACAGTAATGCTGATGCAATGTCTAGATTGCCTTCCTCATCACAAGTTACACCCGAGAGGGAAGAAGTGTTTTATTTTTCATACATTGATGAACTGGCAGTCACAGCTGAAGAGATTGGTAGAACAAACAAACGTGACCCAGTGATGTCAAAGGTGTATGAGTATATTGCAAATGGATGGCCAAACCAGGTAACAGACAAAGATACACATCCATTCTTCATTTGTAGGAATGAATTATCAGTCGATAAAGATTGTATCATGTGGGGTGCAAGACTGGTTATACCAAATAAATTCAGGTCCAAATTATTAGGAGACCTCCATGAACAGCACCTGGGAATGTGCTTGACCAAGAGTTTTGCACGCAGTTATTTATGCTGGACAGGTCTTGATAAAGATAGAGTACATCGTGAGTCAGTGTACGACATGTCAATCGGTAAGCAAGCAACCACCACCAGTACCATTACAGCCATGGAAATGGCCTCCCAGGGTGTGGCAAAGGCTACATATTGATTTTGCTGAGTTCGAAGGACAACAATTGTTCATTGTGATTGATAGCCATTCGAAGTGGGTTGAGGTGTTTCCAATGTGGAAAATAACAAGTAAAACATTGGACATTTTGCGAAAATTATTTTCTTCATTTGGCCTCCCTTAAGAAATTGTTTCGGATAATGGACCACAATTTTGTTCAGAAGAATTTGCATAATTCACGAGCAAAAATGGTGTGAAACATACCAAGGTTCCACCATACCATCCTGCTTCGAATGGTGCAGCAGAGCGCACTGTACAAATTGTAAAACGTGCCCTCATAAAACAAATGTTAGATCCAAATCCAAGGAAATAACAATTGTCATTGGATCACAAATTGGCTAATTTTTTGATTGCATATTGAAATACTCCTCATACAACTACTGGTAGAACACCAGCAGAGTTGTTTCTCAAACGACAGCCTCAAACCAGATTCTCATGTTAAAGCCAAATTTGGCACAGTCCGTAGAAGAGACAGTTACCAGGAAGAGTGGTGAAGATATGTGGTCCTCGCACATATTTGGTAAAGATGTTTGATAATGGCCAGGTTAGGTTTGTTCATATTGATCATATTTTACCTACAGACATGGAAGGTGGGAATGATTCAATTATTTCTGACTCACCAGATAGTTTTGATACACCCGTAGCAAATCCTAAATCCAATGTGCTGGAAACAAATCCAGGAGAGAATCAGAATGAAAGTCTGAGTCCGAGTCAGGAAAACAAAGAGCCTGAAGTCAGAGTGACTTCAAATGAAAATCAAGGAAATTCCATGGAGGAAAACGTTCCTCCGGATGAGCCTCGAATGAGTTTAGATTCGACACCATGTTTGGAAGGTTCTGTTCGAGAGCGAAGGTATCCTCTTCGAAACAGAAAACAAGTGGTAAAGTTAAATTTGTAAATATGAAAAAAAATTATTTTCCTGTGTTATGTATAAACATGAAAATTATGCATGATGTTTGTTATAATAACTTCTTCATTAAGGAGGGAGAAGTGTAATGTCTGTAGCTCCACACTGTGGATGTGGACGTATTGTGTACTACAAGTGTAGGGTTAATAATAAACAGAACCAGACAGATTTCTGGAGGCTTCCGAGAGAGCTGCCTGCCATGTTGGAAGCTGTGTGTGCTTGTGCTCTGTGAATATATCACAATGTTCAAGTACATCCAGTTTCCTCTCAAATTACTCTGTGCAGTAGTTGATGGTTCATCCTATTAACTGGCACTCTTCAACTCTCTTCCACACTTTAATCTCATTCATCATCCAAATCCTATCCGTTTTTTGCTGATGATTCCACTCTTATGTCCATCAACATTTTTGAGATCTTAAATCCTCCAATGATTGAATCATTACATCTTGTTCTCCATGGTTTTTGATGTAGCAATGAAAATGATGATTCTTTTGCTTCTTGAAGAGTCTTGCAATTAACATCAACAGCAACAACCTCTTACCTTTGATGGCTCCACACCTCTAATATTGGGCTGCTTCTTGTCCCCTACTCCATCATTGTGCATTTATTCTTTCACTATGTTCCTGTTATCTGGAATTCACTGCACAGTTCTCTCAGAGTTGTCACCTCCTCCTCCACTTTCAAAACCCTCTTTTCAACCATGAATTCAACCTCCTTAATCCAACCCATTTCCCTCTTACTGCCATTAACTGTGGCTTCCCCAATGTAAAATGTTTTGGGACATCCTGCTACATGTGAGCAGCACTGAAGAAATTGAAGTAGTTGAATTCAAATTGAACTCCCACATCTCCTCCATTTCTACAGCTGCCTCCAAATAGCTGGGTTTACTCTTTCATGCCAAACAATTCTTTTCAACAACTCTTAACATCCGAGGTAGTCTAAATCTACCGAAGACCTGAATACTGCTCCTATATCTGGGGAGTCTCTTCCACCACCTAACATTCCTGAAGGGGATACAAGAAAACGAGTACTGTATGACAGACAACCCAAATCTCCCCTCTAACCACTCTCACTCTTTGAGCCACCCTTGTTGTTTCTATTTGATACTGCAATGGTCAGTGCTCCTCTGAACCTTCCTCACCTGTTCTTCTTAAGATGAGAATATGCCATTAAACATACTCTTCCTCATTCCTGCAACTGTGTTACATAGAATTTTAGAGTCAGAGACATTACGGCACAGGAGGCCATTCAGCCCATCGAGTCCATGCCTGCTCTAAGTAGAGCAATCCAGTCAGTTCCATTCCCCCGCTCTATCCCTGTAAGCCTGCAAGTTTATTTCCCTCAAGTGCCTATCCAATTTCTTTGTGATATCATTGAACGTTTCCGCTTCCACCACCCTCATCGGCGTTAAAAAGTTCTTACTCACGTCCCCCCGTATCTCTTGCCCAAAACCTTAAATCTGCGTCCCTTGTTCTATCAGCTAATGGGAACAGCCTTCCGCTGTCTACATTATCCAAACCCGTCATAATCTTGTACACATATATCAAATCTCCCCTCAACCTCCTTTGCTCCAAGGAAAACAACCCAAGCTTCTCCAACCTAATCTTGTAGCTAAAATCCCTTATCCCTGGAACCATTCTGGTAAATCTCCTCCGCATCCTCTCAAGGACCTTCACACCCTTCCTAAAGTGTGGTGACCAGAACTGGGTGCAATACTCTAGTTGTGGCCTAACCAGAGTTTTATAAAGGTGCAGCATAACTTCCCTGCTTTTGTACTCAATACCTCTATTTATGAAGCCCTAAATCCCATATGCTTTGCTAATTACTCTCTCAATATGTCTTGCTACCTTCAAAGATCTAGGCACATGAGCTCCAGGTGCCTCTGTCCCTGCACACTCTTTAGAACTGTGCCATTAAGTCTATATTGTCTCTCCCTATCCCTTCTGCCAAAATGCATCACCTCACAATTCTCTATTAAATGCTGTCTGCACATTCTGATAGCCTATCTTTGTGCTGTTGCAGTCGATTGGTATAATCTTCACTGTTTGCCACACCTCCAAGTTTGGTATCATCGTCAAATTTTGAAATTTTACTCTGTATTCCAATATCGAAGTCATTTATATTTCTCAAAAAAAGCAATGGGCCTAGCACTGACCCTTGGGGAACACCACTGTTTACCATCCTCCAGTATGAAAAACAATCATTTACCACGACTCGCTGTTTTCTGTCCTTAAGCCAATTTCTTATCCAAGCTGACACTGACCCTCCTATTCCATGAACCTCAAATTTTGTTAACCAGCCTTTTATGTGGTACTTTGTCAAATGCTTTCTTAAAATCCATAAAGACAACATCCACTGAATTCCCTTCATCAACCTTCTGTTACTTCATCAAAAAATTCAATTAGATTAGTCAAACATGATCTGCCTTTTACAAATACGCGCAGGCTCTCCTTAATTAACTTAAACCTCTACAAGTGCCTGTTAATTTTTCCCCTGATTATTGTTTTTCATTACATAGAATTTTCAGCACAGAAACAGGCCATTGGCCCAACTGGTCTATGCCAATGTTTATGCTCCACACAAGCCTCCTCCCACCCCTCTTCATCGAACCCTATCAGTATATCCTTTTATTCCTTTCTCCCTCATCTACTTATCTAGCTTCGCCTTAAATATGTCTATGCTATTTGCCTCAACTACTCCATGTGGTAGCAAGTTCCACATTCTAACCTCACTCTTGATAAAGAAGTTTCTCCTGAATTCTTTCTTGGATTTATTGAAAATGTATTCATTTATTGAAATGAAGACTCATTGCATGGTCTCCGACTGAAGTATATGCTTGAAAACTATAGAACTCTTTAGTCTCCTCAGTCCTTCCTGCCTCCCAAACTCTTCAGACTTTAAAAAAGAATCAAAATTGGCCTCAAGATTTACGTCATATTCTCTTCTACTCTCTTCAAATTTGGTGATACCTTGCACGAGAGGCAATGTCCCTTCATCTGGGTTTCTCAATTTAAAAAGTATATGATCCACCTGCACCCAATCAGCTTCCAGCTGGATGATTGTAAGATTAGATCTTCTGTGCAAAAATACTTGATTAATTTGGATCCCTCAACAGAAGAAAATTAACCCAACAATTAAAATAAAGTGAAAAGCAACTTTTATTGGCAAAAACCCATGAGATTATATGTGTAAGCCATGATTAAAGGATGTACAAAGATGTAGTCAAATACAGGTAATTATCACTGATCAGAGGACAGGAATCAGGACTATTTCCTTAGAACAGTTTCTCACATTCTCGAGTGATTCCCTTTGGTTTAATGGCAGATTGAATTCAATGCACTGTAAACACTGATTTAGTGAGGCTTCAATTGGACAGAGTGTGACCTGTTAAAATGGCACTAGAATGTTTCTGATCTCTGCTGTTACCATTGTTTAAAAAAAATGAATTGCTCATAAGATGAAAGACAAAATATTACGACACATTATCAGGGAAGACCCGAAAAAGCTCCACAGCAGGAATTAAGACGTTTCATAAAAAGATAAATTATTGGCAAATTAGGCAATGGAGGAACTTGATAAAAATACAGCAGGCTCACAATTGCAAAATGTTCTGTTCATGGACATTAGGTTAGGACATGCCTCAAAGACTAAAACCATTTTTGTGCTATAAAAGTGAATAGGCGGTGTCCTGTCTAACAGTCCTTTGGGTTTTCCATGTAAGAATCAGTCATTAGTATTGTAAGAAAGCACAAAATTTACCAATTCTACAATGTACTAGCATCACCTACACATTAGATGTGTGGTTTACAAAAAGTGGTTGTCATGTTTTTAAAATCACAAAGCTCTGACAGGAAAGTTCAGAATTACGAGATCTTTTTGATAACTGAACCCAGAGGATAAAAAGGTATAGTACTGTAAAAGATTCTATCAAATACATTTACAGAAGGAGACTCTCCTGTGCACCTACACAGGACAGTGTGATTGTAGCCATCACTGAGAAATATTATTGCTTCAGTTACAGTCAAAGGCATTACTGACATCAAGGAAACACTGGTGTACAACAAAGTGAACTTTCTCAAAAGATACCTCTGCATTCCAGCACCATCATCCACATTTCATACAGTTCCTTGGAGACTTGTTCCCAGTTTGACTAGGTTTATTTTGGGGATTGTTCTGGTGTAGTTAGTTTTACCGAGTCTTACAGGGGATTGTTCAATTGCAGTTATAGTATTCAGTGTTTAGTTTATCTTTACTACACAAAATCACCTGCGTGACATTTACTCTTGGGGTTGGTGTCAGTGATGTTGCGAGGTTAGAATGGTCTGCAGTTCTTGAAAAATAATCTAATAAGAGCTGAGCTGGATAGAGATCAATGGTATTTTTTCATTGCGATTTATGTTCTATTGCTGATTATGGATTCCAGTCGTTGGATTTGCCAACTCCTCAACCAGCCTACCACAGAAGGCTATTGGTTTGGAGTTCATCACCCCGGGGGGGGGGGGGGGAGGAGAGAGGGGGGCGGCGGGGTAGAGGAAATATGGCACTCTCACCACCTTAATCCAGAGGTGTTTCTCTTTTCTCAGTCTCTGTAAAGGAAAGGTGATATGTGTAGGAAATAAGTGTTTAGTTCAGTCCAAGATCTGTATTACCCCTAAAAGCTGGAGTTGCCTGTTCCATTGGCATCATGTGCGTAGGTGTAAATTTTTAGAATTGCAGGAATGATTGAACTGGACAAGTGGCTGGTGGGATGGATCTAACAGAAGAGCTTGACAAAGCAGTTGTGACAGTAGGGTTTGTCATTCTGCTCCTTGAAGGTGCCCTTGTTGAGCTGTTTCAGGCAGAAAGCACAGACAAAATGCTCTGGGTGGAACTTCTTCCCCATGGCGGTGATACAGCGGCCTGTGATAGGTTTCTGGCACCCGGAGCAAAGCGAGTTGCGACGCTCGTGGTAATGCATCTCACAGTATGGCTGCCCCTCATGTTCGAAAAAGCTGCCATTTATGAACGGGGTGAAACATTCCTGTTAACAAAACAGCAAAATAAGTCTTTTAAAAGTGGTTTTGTAATAGAATTGCCATTAACACATGCAGACCATACATTCAGTTTGTCAGCATAGTCATGTACACAATGACTATACACTTGGCATATCAATATTGAGAGTCACGCCATGAATAAGTTTGAACTATACTCAATGTGCGTCAGTAGTTAGCTAATAAAAACTATATATTTGGTTATAATCAACATTTCATGAAGAGATTAATAATACTAATGTGAAAATCTCTCCTTAAAGGTTTTCCAATGAGACATCATCGAGCAATGCACTCAGCCCCCTCTATTATCTTGTTCATCACCGATACATCATAAACCATTTCACAACTTTTATTTGAATGAAGTTTTCAGGAAACAAGATATGAAGTATTCTTTTAATAATTTTATTATATTGTTTAAGTTCATAAAGTATGTACAGATGTAAGAGATTGGCTGAATAGAATGAATTTCTATTTACAGTCAAAACTCTCCTCACAAGTATTAAAGTGCGAACTGAAATGAACGAAACAATTTTTTGCACAAGTGCATCTTTGAATTTAGAAAATTCAATGACCACAGAATAAAATCCCAACTAAAACTACTCAAAGATTAGGCACAGCACAGACTCAAAAGAAAACTGGGAACAAAAAATGGTCAATATACCTCCTCAAAAAGAATCCAATTAATTGGATGAGGTGAATGGTCTTCTCTCATTGTACCCGTTAGGTCGGTTTCTGATTAGGAATTCTAGTCCTTGGGACGTTTTACTACATTAAATGTGCTATATAAATGGAAGTTCTTGTAGTAGCTGTTATTTTAAGGACCGTCTGAAAGGAGGAGCGAGGTAGAGATGTAGAGAGGTTTGGGGAGGAAAATCCAGGGCTCAGGGCCAAGACAGCAGAAGGCAAGGCCACCAACAATACAGTGATGAAAATCAAGGATACGCAAGAGGCCAGATTGGAGGAGTGCAGAGATCTCAGTGGGTTGTACGGCTGGAGGAGGTTAGAGACCATGGATGAGAATTTTAAAATGGAGGTGTTGCCAATGTATGTCAGCAGGCACAGGGGTAATGGATGAAAGGTTTTGGTGTGAGTCAGGCTACAAGTAGCAGAGTTTTGGATGAGCGCAAGTGAATGGAGGGTTCAAGGTGGGAGGCCAGCCAGGAGAGCATTGGAATAGCTGAGTCTAGAGGCAACAAAGGCATGGATGGGTGTTTCAGCAGCAGATGAGTGGAGACAGGGGCAGAGGCAGGCATGTTACGGAGGTGGAAGTAGGCAGTCTTGGAAAGCATATGGGGTCGGAAGCTCAGTTCAGGGTCAAATAGTACACCCAAGGTTGCAAACAGCCCGTTTCAACCCGAACCAGTGCCCAGGGAGCAGGATGGAGTCAGTGGCTAACGAACAGATTTTGTGGCGGGGATCAAAGACAATGGCTTCGGTCTTCCCAGTATTTAGTTGGAGGAAATTTCTGCTCATCCAATACTGGATGTCGGACAAGTAGTTCAGAGCGATTACAAAGGAAAACATACATCATTGGCAAGTTGTGAGGTTGTAGCAGTCCTCTGTGGGTAGAACAGACTCAGTATAGATTCCTCCCATCATGAAACAATATTAGCAGTAATCAAGGCGGAAGTCTATGCATCATACTATCACAGTTGGTGGAGGATACAAGTGGGGTTTGGAATGCAGAGGTGGCGGCTGGAATGAGGAAAAAAAGGAAACCTCAGATTTTTTTTTGTGTGGATGGTGTCAGGCACAAGAGAAATGCTAGAGTGTAATGCAGACATTGTAATTCACCAATAAAGCAGACAACACAAGCCAGAGAAACCAAATCAATTCTGTAGCTTCAAGCATTAAAAAATGTAGTAAGGCTTTAGAAAATAGAAATCACAAGGACACTTGTGACTTTGCCCCTACATATCTCTGATACAGATATCTGGGTCCTTTGGTCCCTCTAGTCACAGAAGGTTAAAACAGCAGAGTCAAGCAAGGAGACTAAACTGCTGGCTAAAACATCACAAGTTTTAATAAGACTAATAATGGAAATACACACAGCACGCACACACCAACTGAGACTGGTGTCAGATAAGAGATATTTTAAACAATTTCTTCTTTCTTTTTTTAAATAAGCTCCCAGGGAGGGGGATGGAAGAATTCTTTACTTTGAAAGTACTTCTCTTATCTCCAAGAGTGACATGTACCTTTAATAGCTTTCTTGAGGTGATAAAGGTGAAATAAAAGTTAAAAGTTTTTGGCATGTCACTACCACCACGAGACTGATCAGAGACCCTCATGGTCATCAACAGAACTGCACCACTGTGACCTTCCAAAATGAACAGACCTTCCAACTTAAGCAGAACCTTGGAAGCTATGCAACAATGGAATGTACTTTTAGCAATCGTCGTTTGCAGTGTTCACGCAAATCTATGCTCACTTGCCAAATCCCATTTATGTTAACTGTGGATTTTCAATCAGTTGTACTGACTGTTTTAGGCTGCAGTACCCAGTGTTGTTGAACAGATGAGCAGTGGTTACGATTGGTACTTTAATCACTGAACACTAAATAGCTTGTTAATCTAGCTGCTCATCCTCTCTTCCTGATCAGTGCTTTTGGGTCTTAGACCTCCTTTTGCTTCATTAACTTTCAGGCAAAAAGCAGCAGTCAGAGTGAAGCACTGCTCAACACTTAACTGTACTTTAAAGAACTGACCAAGCATCAACAGTGCTGACATTCTGAGTAGTGCAGCAATAAGCTGTTTAAGCACTGGTCAGCACTAAGCAGCCATGTTCAGCAGTACACACTGGAAATAATCTATAACGATTAGTCAGTTATCGTGATCAGTTGGGGTACTGACCAAAATTATTATAAGCGAATAGTGTTGCAATGTATTTAAATTACTCAACACAGCCAATAAAACTCAGTGCCTTAATAGTATGCCAATGACATAACTGTTGTAAAATGATGTACTTATTTTCTATTTCTATGTACTTATTTAACATGATGCACTGTCTTGTATTTAATTCAAAAATAAAACTGTTAGTAATGTATAGCATCCAAGACATAATAATTGTTTTAATATTCAACAATAGGTTTTGGGCCACACATTCAGGATCTTTTGAGTTTTCTTACCCGGCACACAAAGCACTCTGGGTGCCACAGTGAATTGAGGGCGGAGATGTAGTTTTCCAGAATAGCCCGTGCACAGCCACCGCACTTAGGGGCAAACATGTCAAAGTAATCTTTGCGACAATAGGCCTTCCCATCTTTTTCATGGAATCCTACAAATGAAGAAAAGGAGACATTACAGTAGCAGGATTTGAGATAAGCCCAGCTTCACACTATCCCAACTCACTATAACCAAACAAAAACTTCTGTGCAATTGCCACTGTTCTTGAAGCCACGCAAACTGAACCCACAATGAAAAAAGTGTTATATTTCTGGACTGCCATTAAATAAAACAATTTGTTGTTTTGTTGCTGTTGTTCTGGCAATCATAGGTAATGTTTTTTAAATGTTGCTCCCACTTATAAAATGATGGGAGGCCGAAAGAAATGCGTTTAACTTTTTTTTTGATGCTATAGCATAGATGTAGATTAGGTTAAATGCAATAGAAATAAAGTGACCATAATAAAAATAGAAAACAGAGAGAATGGGGAAAGACAGGAAGATTGTCAAGCAAAAGTTAAAAACATTTTTTTCGATCTCTTTCAGTGATTGAGGTTGATGGCAGTCACAATGGGCCAAATGGCCTCCTTCTATACTATATCATTCTATGATTATTTAACGCCATTGTACAGCCAGAGTCTGCAGAGGCAATAGCATTCATGTGCAGCACTTTCATATCCTTCCTCCAATTCACTCACGGCATTCTCAAGACTTTGACTGCTTACTCATGCACAAAGTCATTACCTGCGTAGTATATCTGAGTCAAAATCCATACACACATGTGCTTGCAGATACTCACTAATTGATAGTGCTCTGGCAGTTTTGTTCAACAATTCTGACAACTTATCATTGGAACACCATCAACCTCAACATGGAATAGAAAGGTAGCCATTCTACAGAAGATGATTATATAAAATATCACACAAGCTTTCGGCTGGGGTTGAAATACTTGGCCGCATTGGACAAGTGGCTATATTAGGCAGGTGGCCACAAATACAAGTTCAAAGGTATAGGATTAATACCCATTTCCTGACATACAAGTAGCATATCATTCAAATGTTTTTATTCATGGCATACAAGTTTGAAATGTTAAAAATGACTGGCCCAGAAATTTCTCCAGATCTGCTGGCAGTATAATGGTTAAATGTGATTAGTAGTCCTGTCTTTGTAGCTCTTTCCAATATGGTGAAGGCATGGCACGCTGCCTGGCCTGGCCAGCAGAGGGCACAGTCAGCACTGAAAAGATGTAAGCTTAAAAGTGATTCTGGGATGCATGGTGTGCTAGCATTTACATTGTGCAATGCTAAAACACATAATTTGGAATGGACAAACTGCACGAGACAGAAAACATTGGAGACAGCATTATACCATCTGGTCCAAAGAAGGCTCCACACTGGGCACAGAAGAAGTGTTCAGGATGCCAAGTTCTATCCAATGCTGTCACCACTTTCTGTAAAATAGAAAACAAAGAGAACTCATCAGTAGAGCAAATTGCAGCTGCATACACCACAGCAACAGAGTTGCCCAAGGACAACGACATTGCATTTATCTGCTGAACACAGTTGGCCCAGATATTGCTCCAATGCATTGCCCTCATTCCTCACAAGAAAAAAACCATGGCTCCATTAAACTGTCTCCCTCCCAATAGCTAGGCCTAGCACTGCTCCATGCTATGATCTTGATGTAAATTCATTTCTAAAAATAAAACAATGAAACTTGAGTATTCCTTTCCGAGAGGAATGCTATTCCCAGGGAGTACAGGACTGGCCATTATACTGTTCACTTGGAGTTTTGTTCACATTTGTTACTGGCAGATAAAGTGCCCAGAAATGAATCCTGACTATTCAGCCCTTCACAAGATTAAGCATTTCATTTTTAAAATGTTGGATATACTCACATCCAGAATGGGTCCATTGCAGTAGTAACAGCGGGGGGAGAATAGATTGTGGTAGTCTTTCTCACAGTATGGTTGGCCATCTCGCTCAAAGAAATTCCGAGAGCCGATCTCCTCTTGGCAATGGGTACAAACAAAGTGCTCTGGGTGCCAGGTACGACCCATGGCAGTGACAACCTGACAAGAAAATTAACACATTTTAAAGTGCTTTACAAATGTGGAAAGCAACAAACAATCCCATCTGGTTTAGCTAGTTATCTCTTTACAATTATATAACAAGCAGGTTTGTTAATCAACGTTATATTACTCTCAAAATGCTTATACGGCCTGTACTCATCCAGCCAACTAGATGGCATGCCCCAAGGAGGCAGGGTGCTGCAGTTATGGGTGGGGTAAAATTAAATGTTTTAAAAATACAATATAACCTCTTCTGAGGAAAGGAATACACTTCAAAATGTCAATAACTTGTCTTTTCTCTTTACAGATGCTGATTGACAGTGAGTATTTCCAGAATTTTCTAATTTTATTAAACAGATTATCTACCTCATGACTGCAGTTGTCCTCAGACAGCAGTACTGATATATTACATAGACTGTCATTGGTACTCATTAAACAAGACAGCACAGTGTGGCAGCTGTGGCTCAGTGGGTAGCACACTCGCCTCTTGAGTCAGAAGGCTGTGGGTTCAGGACTGGAGCACATAAATCTAGACTGACAATAGAGTGCTGTGCTGAGGGAGTGCTGCACTGTCGGAGGTGCCGTCTTTCGGATGAGATGTTAAACCGAGGCCCCGTCTGCTCTCATAGGTGGACGTAAAAGATCCCATAGCACTATTTCGAAGAAGAGCAGGGGTGTTATCCCCGGTGTCCTGGCCAATATTTATTCCTCAATCAACATAACAAAAACAGATTATCTGGTCAGTATCACATTGCTGCATTTGGGATCCTGCCATGTTTCCCACATTATGACAGTGACTACACTTCAAAAAGTACTTAATTGGCTGTAAAACGCTTTGAGTCGTCCGGTGGTTGTGAAAGGCGCTATATAAATGCATGTCTTTCTTTCAACAGTCTTTCATTCCCCTGCCTCAGTAAAAAAAATGCTTCACTTATACTTTGAGCAGTATACTACTAATTGCAGTGAAAATGGACTCATCAAATTGCAAGCCATCAGAACCCTCACCACAGATTATTTCGATTGACTTCTCCAGACAGAAAGACTTCAGGGATGTTTCAAATCCCGAGATAGTTCTCCTCACCTGTCCAGCAATGGGCTTCTTGCATGCAGCACATACTCCTTTTGCTACAGTCGCAACCCCCAGCTTATTCAGCCCGACATGCAATTCATCCAGCATGTTATCCAGTTGGCTTCCAGCTTTTTGAGGACCTGCTACAGTGGAAGAGCCACCATGCTTTCCTTTAGACCCTGATTGGGTCATCATCTATGAACAGAAGAAAAAAAAGAAAGCAAAAAGTTTGTTATACTAAATATTCAGCAGGTTGTTGCAGTGCTACAATGTTAACAGTTGAATACTAACCCGATTTCTGAGGTGTGCTAATTCACTCAGAAGATCTTAATCGGAAGTTTTAATGGTTTATTGTCATCTTTAGATATGGTAGTTATCATTCTCCAAAAGAAGCTTTACTTCACAAACCATGGCTAATGCAACCTTCTCTTTGATAAGATTTTTCAGTTAGAACTTGCATAACTTTCTTTTACTATGTAAAGGCATCATTTTTTAGTTTTTTTGGCCCGAACAGACATCGCATTGCAGGACCTATATCCCTCGTGACATGCAAGGTGAATAATATACTTGCAATAATCAAATATCTTTAAAAAAATTATTAGACGCTATATTTTACTTAGCAAAAAATTAAAAGGTTTATTTGTGTGGTTAATATGCACACAAACAAATGATGTCTCTTATTGTGAGATTTACACTCTTACTCTGCACAGGTCACATAATTATACACAAGGGATATTTAGCCTTGTTAAATGTTTTTTTAGATCCATAAAGCACTCAGCCAGATGCTGAATACAGGTCTGCTGGACTATACTGTTTAATCAATAAAGGCCGTCCATCATTTGCCGTCTGCTATTAAAGCCTCCCTTGGTTAGCATGAATCAATCAAGGCTGAAATTTGTTGATTCGGTCCATTTGAATTTTCTTCAGCACCTTGCAGCTGTAATTGCTCAGCGATGGGCCTGTACCATTTTGTGCACCAGATTGGCGGGGGGAGGGGGTCGCGTGGTCGAGAAGAAAGGACATTTTGCTAGGTGTCTTGTATTATATGCTCGTGTTACATGAAACACAGTCTACAAGATGGATACAATTTTGAAGATATTAAAATATGCTCCAGATAGCTAATTTTGTTCATTCTTAGAAATCAGTTAAAATCATTAAAAATCAGATATGAAAAGTTACAGATTAAAAGTTCAGAACGTAGAAAGTCCGAGATCTGTTGGAATATGAGAGCAGACCTTTCTGTTGCTGCACCTGGGGCGAGTTGACCACCTGAGCATAGTGAATACAGCAACAACAGATGGCATGGAGCACGCAACAGTAAGGCTGACCGCCCAATTTTACATCCATTTAAATAAATAGGTGGCAATTTGGGGTGTGTGCTCCTCTCTCCCACCCAATTTTCCTGTACCCAGGGAATCGAATAGCCTGAGACAGGAAGCGGAAAATGTGCCCCACTATGTCTTGAATGCTGGTGAGAGAGTGAGCAATTAATACAACTGGAAGAGAAAACAAAAGAGCATGTTTTCCTCTTGACTGCCTTGAACAACAACTTTTTAAGATGTTTCCTCAGTAATATTAGGGAGCCTCTGCAGTATTTTTTTGTCTTTTCTTCAAATTGTTGATAGAGCTCACTGGCTGTAAAACTGCATTTCAGCAGCAGATGTCAGAGTGCTGTAAACCCAACCAAAGTACAATCTGGCAAAAAAAAATTGTACGAAAAACTGCAACAGATTTTAGGAGCTGTATTAAAAGTCTCTCAAAGGGACAAGTGATCATTATTTACCTTACCCATACTTTATGGATGTGGGGCATAATGATTGAATGAAGAATCGTACATTTTACCATTGTTTAAGCAGTAGGGAGATATCACAGCCCTGTACCACTCACCAAGCTAGACAACATAATTTGTGGTTAATAAAATATTATGTTACTAAAAAAAGAGTCATTGGCACACTGTTATTTTGCTGTAGTGGCACTCATGGTGGCTCTCGGTAGACTGCCTGCTTTATGTAGCTCAATTTATTATATGCTTATTCAATCACACTGAGATTTAGTGCTGTTCTGGCTTTCCAGCAAAGGAATGCTATTATGAGGCAAGGTTATCCCAGCTTCCACAGAGCAAGTAAAATAGCTCTAATAAAACAGGAATATCATAGAAATCATAGAAACTTACAGCACAGAAGGAGGCCGTTCGGCCCATCTATATGTTTATTTGTTTCCTTCTCTTGCTGTGAGGCTTCACTTAGCATGTCCAAAGTGAACCTCTGATTTCAGATAAGCCATTTTGGGGGAATTCACAGACATAGACTCTCATATCACTCTGCTGTACAGTGTAGCAACAGTCTGATGAGTTACCCACAAGAAATATATTGGTTGGGATTGTGGCTCTCGATAAAAATCTAGTAACATTCTTTTGCTGGACATCCAGCATGTTTTTTTCTGAATATTCAACAAAGCAAGCAACACTGAACTCTAATGGGATGACTCAGCTTTCTGTAGAACTACCACATTCCAATAACATTATATATGTTTAGTTAATTGTTTTCTAAAATAATGCAACCATCATGTAATGCAAGCATTCAAGTAATCCAACTATAACCAAACCAAAGAAAGATCTCTAATGAGGAGACTCCATGGCAAAATCATTAAGAGTTTAATTACCAGTCATTCAGTTGACATCCAGATACCTAGTCCAGCATGTCTCCTAACATCAACAAATGGTGTCAAATCAAACTGCCATACTAATACATCATACACCTTTGCAAGTGTTGACACTAGCAACCTGCAGTTGTATCATTGAAAGGAACAGTCTTACAGAACAAGACAATGCAATAAGCTTTGTGGATATCAGCTTGTATTCACTGTCTCTATTTGAAACATCAAGTTCACTCATATACACACATTTGCGTTTGGCTTTTGTTGCTGTCCACACAATGAGGGAGGGGCTGGGCGCGGCAGTGGGGGAAGGGCAAATGGATCTACCAGTCCCAGAAGATCTCCTTTATGGAATGGGAAACACAGCATGTTGGTAGCACGGCTTGGACTGACTGGCTAGAAATGCATCAACAGGAGACAGAAATTTAACAGAACAGAATGGAAGAAGTTTAAAATAACAATGAAAAGAGGTAGAGTGAAAATCAAACATGCAAAACACATTAAAGGGGCCAGCAGTACATCCACCACACAAGGACATTTTATAGTATGGCCCAGTCAAGCTCCAGATTGGATGGCTGTCACTGAAGAGTGAGAATCAGTTTATTAACAAAGCCTACCAGCTTACTCAATAAAGGTCATTAGTGCTGGAAAATATTATACATTGCTTCAGTGACAGCACTTAGCATTTCCTCATGCAGGTATGGTACGAGCCCACTTAAAGTGGCAGGGTTTTGCCCCATCACCTTTAAAAGTTGCATTCTCATTGTTCTTCAACCTGCAACTAAAGAGGCTGCCCAAGATCCCCCACCGCCCAATTTTCAGCACATTACATTTGAATGACATGTCCTTTGATTGATCGTCACTTCAATGCCAGCTGTGGAATAGTCCATGTCTAACACTGCCAGCTGCATGGTGATGGGCAGCCTGGAAGAAGAGAAATGGGTTCTCACAGAACTGAGCAATCTCGGCCTCTGTGAACTGAGGTTAGAACCTGAATTTGGAGACTATTCCATGCTATTGATAGCGTCCGTTCAGTACTTGCCCGAAACGCACAGAACTCCGTTCACATAGAACTAAATACTAAGCAGCCTACAGCAAGCAGCGACTTTAATCCTTACCATGGCTGGATTCAAAAACCTACCCATACAATACTTCGGTCAAAATAGAGTCACATCATTGTTAAAGCAGTCTTCAAAAATCTGTTTTCTGTTTTGTCCCAACCACTTCTTTTGACTTCAATACCCTTAATTTTCTATAAAGTCCAAGTCTGTCCAAGATTTGAATATAGTTCCCATATTGAAAAGGCTCTTGTAGCACCTCATGCATACCCTTGGATAGCATACAAGAAAAGGCTCATCGTCTGACAGGTGATCTCTCTCTTGCTTTCATCCAACCTCTCCCTGTCAGCTTTTCTCACCTTTCTCTACTTTATCAATAATATTATAATCTCTTTTGTCCCTTTGAAGTTTCAAATTCACTGCCCTTGCATAGTGCTTTTTCTTCCCTGCCTCCTCACTTGTTGCAATCAGGACTCACTGCATAGTCTGCTAATTTTTCCCAGAACCTCAAACTATGGACATCCTTACATTTCTAATTATTCTGCTTCCACTATAATCTTCAGGATATTAAACTCGTTTGGTACAATTTATTTGATGTTTCCAGATTTACCTCATTTTCATTTTCAATATTTTTGAGAATTACTGCTGTTCAGCACAAAAGGCCATGGCTTCTCAACAAAGAAATAAAACTCTCTCACCTCGATTTTGGGTTGGATTTCAAATCAACCGAAAATACAAAGCAATATATTGTTTTCTTAATTTCCTTCAATGATTCAGAGATAAATTACAGGTACAGGATACAACTTGAAATTCCATCTTTATGCATTTTTGCAGTTCACTCTGTCAATCTTTCAGAATGAAGTACGCAATGTAGGAAGAACGAGGGGAGGCAATATAAATTAAAGGGTACAATTCTAAAGGCATGCATGAACAGAAAGACCTGGGGGTATATGTGCACAAATCATTGAAGGTGGCAGGGCAGGTAGAGAAAGTGGTTAAAAAAGCAACCAGGATCCAGGGCTTCATAAACAGAGGTATGGAATACAAAAGCAATTAAGTTATGAAGAATCTTTATAAATCTCTGGTTCAGCCTCAACTGTCCAACTCTGGGCACCGCACTTTAGGGAGGATGTGAAGGCCTTACAGAGGGTGCAGAAAAGATTGACAAGAATGGTTCCAGGGATGAGGAACTTCAGTTATGTGGATAGACTGGAGAAGCTGGGTTTTTCTCCTTAAAGCAGAGAAGATTGAGAGGAGATTTGATAGAGGTATTTAAAATCATGAGGGGTCTAGACAGAGTAGAGAGAAACTGTTCCCATTGGGGGAAGGGTGGAGAACCAGAGGACACAGATTTAAGGTGATTGGCAGAAGAACCAAAGGTGACATGAGGAAAAACTTTTTTTTTAACGCAGCTGGAAAAAAAAAATTTTAAACGCAGTTCAGATCTGAAATCCACTGCCTGAAAGGGTGGTGGAGGCAGAGTAAGTTGTGGCTTTCAAAAGGGAATGGATAAGTACCTGAAGGAAAAAAAAATTGCAAAGCTACGGGGAAAGGGCGAGGGAGAGGGACTAGCTGAAGTGCTCTTGTAGAGAGCCAGCATGGGCTCAATGGGCCAAATAGCCTCCTTTTGTGCTGTTCTATGATTCTATGTGTGGTGTTCCCAGAACTGTTCCTAGTCACTATGCAGGAACTCATCTTCTTGGACAGCTGTTTGGTTATGCAGGAAGCTATCTGGTTATTCAGACAGCTGTTAGCAACATACATCTTCTACAGTTTCATCCAAGACAACATCTGCATTGTATCTTTGTAAAGGTAAAGTCGCAATGACATTGTGTAGCAATAATTACGCCTTAGCAACAAAACTAATTCTAAAACCTGAAACACTTTACAGGGACTGGACAGCAGATCTGCCTTCCAGATTCAATTTATTTTTAATACTTGGGCAGGAAGGATTATGGTCTTCAGATAACAGGGCAGCATGAATGCAGAAGATTTAAGATCTCAAATGATCGCTAGACAATTATACTGATCTACTTCAACCGTCCCTGCTCCACACCTAACATTTAATATAGATCAGCATTGTGCATTGAACAGCCAGTAGCTGACTCTAGATTTACAACTGAAGCAGCGTGCATAGAATAGAACATGCCGAGATGAAAAGAATGCCCTGCCTTCTCAAAAGATGGAGGCGAAGTGAGTGACAAAGATTCAAACATTGTATTCACCTATAAAGAGAAAATGAAAATTGCAATCAACTGGGAACTGGCAAGTGTACAAATAGATGTGTAATCTCATGAGAACACAACTTCACTGCCCATTCATTTTCTTAACTCCACTGTATTACATGTCCCTGTTGGCATTATGTCAAATAACTTTACAAAACAAGTAGCTTGATAATGTGCTGATTATAAGTCGAACCTGAACAAAATAATACATTTATAGTATAGCATTTTGTATATTTAACAATAGAATTTCACATAAGTGATTGCTCCATATACTGAACTATGAATTCCAGATGCACATTTTTTTTTCAGACACTAAACTAATCAGAAAATTTACTTCACTGCCTCCTAAACTGGATAACTTGCACCCGATGCGACTATATCACCTTTCCCATTTACTGTGACCCTCAGTTAAACATCACGATAGAGTCAATATGTAGTACCTTTAGTATTAGTACCTAGTTTAATATTAACTGCAAATTTGACCAATTTGCAGATGGGCTTATGAATCCAAGTAATTGATTCAAATTAGAAAATCAGCTAACTTAGCATTAGGCAGGGATCAAATCTGGGCCTTCCAAGTCTGTACAGCCTAGTAGCACACTGTAAAGTGCATTTACTGACTAGGCGATCGGGGAGTCCAACTCAAGCAATTTCAAATTAGTTAATAGTTCGCCCTTCCTCCTCCAAAATATTTACACTTAGTAGCCCACATTGGCAACTTTTTGACTGTTCTCAGCCAGGCCACTCTGGTAGAATTAACAGAGCAGTGACATTTCCGACAAGATGCAACACTCCAAACTCCATTATCCTTACCACTGCAACCATCATAAACTTCAGTGATCTGGATAATAGTGACAAGTCAGCATCAAAATGGATTAAGACTGTAAGGGCTAGAAATTGGTCTTTTGGTGATAGCGGTATCTTTTCAACATTTTTCGCCAAAAACACCGCTTCTCCGCTAATTTTTAAAGACAAAATAATGCGCCCAGCGGTAAAAATCGGTGTTGCATGGGAATTCGCGGCGGAAACCATGGTCCTCACCAACTTTAGTCCAAGGCTGATTACTGCTAAAAGACAGGCCCTGGGAGGGAGGAAAACACAAAAAAAAAAATAGCAAAAAAAAAAAATCACGAAACATTTACAAGACCCTTAAGTAATCACTGGAAAAAAAAAAGGTAAAAATAAAAACTTTAACTTACCTTTTTTGCAGGTCTTCATACGTACCAACGTTTTTGGGGCTGCAACGCAGGCTTTTCTTCGGCTTTTTTTTCCACCCAGAATACGGGTGCGCCGAACGGTTAAGTTAAAGCGATAGTGCTTTTTTTCCGTCTTGCATGTCGGCAGTCCGCTTTCCAGTGGTATTTCAAAACCGCCAGCTCAAGACTTTGGCCAATTTAATGGATCACCTTTTCCCGCCAAAAACAGCAAATATCGCCAAAAAAATGGGCGCAAGGCTGGCCGATTTCTAGCCCTGGGTTTCAATATCTGGATGCTGGTTACATTTATAGGATGACGACTGTACTACTATCCTTCTGCAATAATTCTATACATCAGGACACTTTTTTAACTATTTTCATATCAAAAATTCAGATTGTGTACTGCCAATTTGAGCAATGTACACTAGAAAGGGAATGAAGCTGAAAAAGTTTCAAAAATTCTTAATAAATTAAATAGATTTTTTATAAAGTAGCTATAATCATGAAAGATAGAATATTCCATGCCTGTGGTTGTAACAGTAGCGTGTCTTCATCACTGCTATCGCCATCGGTCTGACAGGCTATTGACACCATGACTCTGGGGGGTGCAGAAGGTGAAGGCGGAGGCGGAACTTGGACAGCAGTGGACTGTACTATAGGCAGAGAGAAGGAACGTGGATGCTGCTCTGGTGGCAAAGTGTACTGTAATGGGCTTAATGGTGTAGGTGGTGGTGTTGGAAGGAGAGATGGTTTCTGATAGTCATCAGATGAACTATCCCACTGAGGTGCAGATGGAGATCCTGGGAAGATGGAGGATAATGGGGAAGAAGCAGGTGGCAGGGAAGGTAGAGGGAGAGGAGGTGGAGAAGGTACAGGGGGAGGAAGTGGGGAAGGTACATGGGGAGGAAGTGGGGAAGGTACATGGGGAGGAAGTGGGGAAGGTACATGGGGAGGAAGTGGGGAAGGTACAGGGGAAGGAGGTGGGGAAGGCAGTGGTTTAGGAGGTTGGGATGGCAGACAGGGAGGAGGCGAGGGTGAAGCTTTCAGAAGTTCAATTTTCTTTTGATCTTGGCATGGTTTGATTGGGGGAGAGGGTGAAACAGGATGGGGTGATGGAGTGGAACCCTTCGAAGAAGAAGGGGGTTCTGGAGTGATTATTATCTGGAGAGAAACACACAGCAGCTTTAGTACTAAAGATCTAATGTATATTAAGGGATATTTTTATTCATACAGCGCAATTTGTACCATGCTTCAAGCTGCTATTTGCAGACAGGGTTTATGGAGAACAGCAAGCTTCACAACATTCAAAGAATATTCAATGTACAACTGGAGAAACCTCAACAATTATCACTTTGATCTGTTAGTGATTTTCTTAAGGTAAGCAGATCTTAAAGAACCTTTAGCTGTGCCATTTGCAAACATACATTAGTCTTGGCCTTACAGCCAATGTCAAACCTTGGTAGGTCACGGGTTGGCAGAATAGAACTTAATTTTAAATCATCACTATTGAAAACAAGCAACATCACTTATAATAACCATGATCAAACTGTTTCATACCACTTATAACCACCTGATGAGCATCACCTGCAAACAACTGGGCTCACAGGGACACTAACATTACCAGACTAACAACAGAATTGAGTGAAACAAGCAGACCAGGTAGTGATGTAAATATTGATGGACAACATTAAAATCAAACCCACAAATCTCCCACAGAGAACATTACAAATCCAGAAAAGCACGATCTGCAATTTCCGGTGCACACATCGGAAAAAATAAGTAAGTGAAACTGGGCTTGGGAAAAACTATTCGAAGGAGTTGCTTCAGGCAGCAGCAAGCATCTGGAATTACAGCAACCTCATTTATTCGATCTGAGCCTCAGCTGCTTCATACATCTACCTATGGATGGGCACCGCCACCCCATCCAATTGTGGCTACAATACACAACACAACCGATATCTGATTAACCAGAAAACTCTACTTTTAATCTGGCTGTAGCAACCAAATGCACAGTAGATTAATGAGCTTGTTGCTCATTTCCAGTGTGCCCATTCCAGATCAAACTGGGGCAGGAAAGACTCAACCCGGAAGTCAGAAATACAGCAAATTGTTAAGCAGACCATGCACAAGGCATTAAGATCAATTTTCTTTATGCATCAAATTTTACTTCATGCATTTCTTGGTCACAAATTTTCATGCTTTCTTCTAGCTACCTTCTCAACCACATGAGCTCCATCCTCACGTTTCCTGATAGGTTTTGAGGTGATGACCAACCCCTCTGTGAGCCAGTCATCCACTCTTTTATTCTTGGGCTCCTTCTTCTCGATCCCCAGCTTGCCATGCAGCTCCGCAATAACCCTATCCTGAGACATGTTTTTATTAAATATGACAGGCCCAAACTTGCGGCGTGGTAAGTCCTCACGGTACATCGGGTGTACATTTGAAGAAAGCTTTGTCCTCTTAATAAGAGATTTCATCTGCACCACAGGGAACATTGTATAGTGAAACCACAATCCTGAAAGCAAGCATGAAGCACTTACACAGATACACCCCTCACAGTGTTTATACGCAACACACTGGTTTACATGCAGCCTTTACATGAACACGCTTGTCATGTGCCGGACTTACCTTAACACAATGGACGCTTCAAACCCCTCCTGGTAAGTTAGAAAAATGCACACACACATTAGGCAGCAGTTAAGGCACAACACATGTAAGGGGTTCCGGCAGAGAGGTTTAAATAAATATCCTCAATCTCTGTGTGCCACTCCCCTGTTCAGCTGACTTGATAACCATTTTAAACAAACCCTGCTGAAGACCAGGCATGCACAGAATAATAGCATAGAAACCAGCTCGGAGATTAATTTTAAGAAATGAACCAATGGCATCTCAAGTCCCACAATAAAGTGGTCTTTGATGTCACTGGATCTCCTGAGGTCCAGTCCTTAGGAGATCCAGGGTTACTATTTGCTTGTCTCCCATGGCAGTCCTTCAAGTATAAAGTGGCTAATTACTGGGCGATCAAGGAGGCGCAAACAATTTTCAATGCATTTGAGATTTGCTCCATTGTCTGTACCCGATATACAGGTGACACACAGAGTTCTGTTCCAGCGTTGGACACTATATGTTGGGCATGCATACAATTAGACCTGTTTCAATGTCTATACTCTTAATATTTAGAAATTTCTGCAATCACAGTTCACCTCATTAATACATCCACAAAAAATCCAACACAGGTAATGTCATTAAAAAAAGGTCAGTACTGGCTGCGACTTGGACATTGTTAAGTGCATTAAACTCTGCAACATTATAACATGTTGTGTGTCTAGCACTATTCTGGCCATGCAAAAGGGGTTCATGCCATAAATCTCTGTAAAACATTCCACATTCAAGTTTTCTGCCTGCCTGACGAGAAGTAGAAATTCGTTCCACTGAGAGTATTTGAACTGGAGGTAAATCAAACTGCTCGTCTTGCATTTTCTCACTGGGTTGATGATGTGGTGAACAGTAATTCGCATCACTTTGTTCGAGCTCCATTTCCTTTCTTGGTTTCTGTTGCTGCAGTGTTGCCTGTAATATGGGTCTTTCACATGACTTGCTTACACCGAGTAATTTTGTTGAATCTTCTCCTCCGGGTTTGGCTCCCTGTGTGATACTCTGTTGATACTGTGGTTTCCCATTCGCCTCCATATTCAAGGAGGAAAGTTCCATAGTACCAAAACACACCAACGGTCTCTCCACTGACACCACCGTAGCTTCAAGGACCTCTTGTTTGGACCTCACATGCTCCTCTGGCATAGCCTCAGGATATAAGGACAACAGCTTATCTAAGGCTTCATTCATCTCAGCAAAGTCAGTAATCAAGGATGTAGCACTCTCCTGCTGTCCAGTACCTGAAGTCAATGTTTGTTTTGACATGGGCCTCTCAGCTTCAGTGCCATTTAAAGAACTCGACATAATTTCACCTTTCACTTCAGTGATAATGAATTGGTTCCAATATTTTTTATCACTTCCCACTATCTGCACATCCTTGAGGGTGGTGGTACGTGGCACAGGAGGTATTGAAATGGGTGGCATCACTGACGGAAAAACATCAGTATCCAGTTTTGAATTTGCATTAGATGAAGTTGATGCAAAAAAGACAGATGAATGAAGCACTGGATGGTCATGCGATGGAGTGGGAGGGTTAGGTAATGTAGTAGCAGATGGATGTAAAGGGCTAGGCTCCTCATCAATGTGCAGCAGCTCCAGCGGACTGGGTGTTCTTGGGAGTGGAGAGGGTAAATCTGTACCATTGAGCATAAACTGAGAATTGCGTAGCATGGGCAACAGCACCCCAGTTGTTGATGGAGTAATGACAGATTGGGCAGCAGTGGACACTAGCAGGGCATTTGGAGATGTTTCCCACTTTTCATCTGGTTCAAAACTTATAGGGCTTACAGTACCAGCCTAAATTGAGGAAAGGAGTAACAGAAAGAACAGAAAAATGAAATACAGGAGAATGAGAGAGAAAATAAAAGAAGATTTTAATGACCCATTCCTGTCTCTAACTGTCCCCTGCCGAGGGACGCACACATTCCATTCACCCTAGTACTAATATCCTGCGACCACCCCCCCAGCCATTCAATGATCTATCCATTCTTCTAGTGATCATGGCCCATCCTGCACTGTATTCCCCAGCACCTCATTCCCCATCCATTCCAACACCTCAAGCATATCCCACACTGCATTCTCCCACATGCTATCCATTCCAATATTTTGTGCCCTATCCTACATTTCATTGGTTCTGTATCTCACAACCCATCTCCCATGCCTGTATTCGCCCTATGCCTCATGCCCCATCCTGTAATGCATACCCTCATTTTCATACCCTCACGCCCCATTCCGTACTGTATCCTCTTGACAGACATCTCTTGTCCAATCTGTCTCTGCATTCCTGTTGCCACCTCTTTTCTACATGCCTACCTTTGCTACGGTTACCTAAAACAAATAATCAATGCAAAATGGAGTACTGAATGCTTTTTTACACAATCGAGAGAACAGGTTGATAAACAGCTCAAAGCTAACTCAGTTTGATTTCTTCTAAGCTCATGTTACATACATATAACCTCAAAAATGCTAAATTGCAGAAAAACACATGTTGCATTCAACAAATTCCAGTTATGACATCGTTAATAATCATTTGAATGAAGCAGCCATGTCTAGCACACTCTCTTCAGCAGGATGGAGGAGACATCTTCCTGACTGTTTATCAACAGAGCTCCAGATAAAGTCTTGCTCCAGTAAATAACCACCAAAACCTCATTAAAAATTAGCTTCAGATATTCTCCCCCAAGTTAAAATGCAGCAAACAGACTTTTTCATGAACACTTTCCCGTTGCTTTGATAAGTAACAGGTGCTTGCCGCTGGCTACACCTTCCCGTCAGCTGCATTTACAATATTCAAAACAGCTTTCACACAACTCACAGGGGCTGCCCACGAAACAAAATGCTTTTGGCTGACTTTTGCACGCTGGTACTGGACTCAGCAAGGACAAAAATTTGGTTACACTCACATTGCCGTGGACCTTGAATTCAGAGAGGGATTCCATCAACTCATCAAGCTCACGCGTTGCTGAGGATGCAGAAATGCGCGCCTGCTGCTGGCTAGGAGTGTCACGCTGAGAGGTCGGCCCTTCCACTGGAGACACAGCTGTCGCAGGACTGCAAACGAGACCAAACTAGTCAGCATCATCCGGAACTACAACACACCATAACGTACTCTTGATGGAATGCAGTGCTTGCGTTGAAATTAAGTTTGCCGCCTGCATTCAAACACTGTGCGCAGATTCAATTTAAATTTAAACTGAAACAAAAATGGTGTATGCTCAATCAAGCAGACCTAAAGAATGTTATATATAAATTAGTTTGTCTCCTGCAGTATTGCACACAGGTAGTCAAGACCCATTTTTAAATTTTCAGCTCAAGCAAGGTTAGAGGGCGAGAGATAATGGAACTAATGTGAGGGAGCACAGGGAAGGAGAGGAGGAAGAGGAGGTAAATAGGAAGTGGGGTGGAAGGCGACACGAGGCAGTTAGGGAGAAAGGAGAAAACAATGGAACAGGAGGGTACAGAGTATAGGAAGGGGAAGAGGGAGTGAGGAATGGAGAGGGGTGGAGAAGGCCGAGTGTCACTGAAGGAAAATTCAGATCATTGGGGATAGGGGGATTGAGGCATAGAACACCAATCATCAGGGAGGTACAATCTAGCCGGTGGGTGTGGTGGCTATGATTGATGAGTTGAGCGGTTACTGTAAAAGGGGAAATGGAGTGCGGTGAGTGGGCTGGGTGAGGGGCAGCTGAAATTTTGCTCATTAAAAAGGTTGAATAGGATTTTGGGACAGGTTGCAGACTTACTCATTTGGAGGCACTGAAGGCCTAAATAATTCTCAGCAGGTAACTGGGTGGCGGGGCCAATTTTCTGGGCATGGGAGTGGGGGGGGGGGGGGGGAATCTTGCTTAACATGAAGCATATATATTGCATTTACCCACATACAAACTGTTTGCATTCTATCAATAAATACTGGATTAAAGTACAGACCTAGATTCACACTCAATCAGATTCCTATTCTACTGCCATAGTTGATACTGTAATATATGCTTTTTACTTTTAAAGACATCCAGTATGAATTGCTTTGAGAATCCATATTACACTGAATCTGAAAACAGAAGTGCTAAATGCAATATATTTGAGGTGTTGCGATATGGTTATAAGAAGCAGTCTTGGCAATAATTTCTGGAGTATCTTTCTGAACATTAGTTGAAGTTTCGTTCTGGCTGATGTCCCGCTCACCCATCACCCCTGTGCCCACTGACCTACATTGGCTTCCGGTTAAGCAATGCCTCGATTTCAAAATTTTCATTCTTATTTTCAAATCCCTCCATGGCCTCGCCCCTCCATATCTCTGTAATCTCCTCCAGCCGCACCCCCCTCAGCCCCACCGCCCCCCCCCCCCCCACCCCAAAGCCTGGATTTATAGGAGACATGAGAAAATGACTTTCAGTATTTACAGTGGAACAGAAAAGTCAAAAGATCTAAGGACTACTTGCCAACAAAGATTCACTTATAGCGTGCACATTTGAAGAAAATTGGGTGCTTATAAAGTCTCTTGGACACAAGAACATAAGAAATAGGAGTAGGCCATTTGGCTCCTCGAGCCTGCTCCCCCATTCAGTATCATGGCTGATCTGATCTTGGCTTCAACTCCACTTCCTTGCCTGCTCCCCATAAACCATGACTCCTTTATCATTCAAAAGACTCCCTTCTCTTTCAAAAATGGGGTCAGAAATCCCACCAATTACCACAGTTTACCTTACTTGTGGTATTTGAGGAATAATAAAATTGAGAGAATTCCCATTCTAATAATCTAGCAATGTTTCGTGAGATCTATGAAAATCTGAACACACACTTACTAAACCTCACTAGCCTGAAATGGCCAATCACTCAATATCATTTATTGCAGTAAAGTGGCTGGATGATGAATCACAGAAAAAACAGCAGAGGCATTGTGGGTGAATTACAGTTTTACAGCAGTATAGCGGAATCGAGGTTAGATCTGTAGATCTTTCAGTTTACTTGCAGGAGAACAACACGAACACATACCTTGGACTGGGAACTGAGCTCTCCAGTTCATCTAATAAGCTTTCTACACTAGGCCGCACATCCTCAATTCCTCGGCTCCCGTTTCTCTTGGGTTTTTCTTTTGTTGGGGGAGGCACTTTCTTCCCTACTTGAGTTCCATTTTCCTGACCAGTGTATTGAGAGCCAGTCACTGGAGCAGGATGGGGGCTGCGGCTGGACTCATCTGAGGAAGGACAGATAAACAATAAGATTCAATCACAACGCAGCCAATAGCTCAAGCTTGATTTAAAACTATCCTTAATCAGAATTTACCAAAAGCGCCATTTAACTAGCCCCATGGTAGCTGCCTCTGGAGATCACCATATCTCATTCTTGCCCATGTAGGGAAAGTACTTGCATTTATATTAGCACTTCATCAATTCCTTGGGACAGCCTACAGAGCTTTACAACCTGTGGATTACTTCTGAAGTGCAGTAACTCAAAAATAATGATTTTCTTTCTCTAAATGCTGGATTATCTCAAATTTAAGAACTTTCTTCCTTCTGAATCCTGGTAGGTAATTGCAGCAGCCAATTTACACACTTTGAAGGTTCCACATATAGCAACTGAACGAATGACCAGATAATCTGTTTTGGTGTTGTTGGTTAAAGGAAAAATATCAGATAGGACATGGGGATAATGCAGTGGGATCTTTTACATCCACCTGAGCTGACAGATAGGGCATTGGTTTAATGTCTCATTTGGACGATAGCACTTCTTGTAATGCAGCACATCCTCAATAACCCATTGAAGCATTAGCCTAGATTTTGTACTTGAGACTGTACTCGGACTTGAACCCCCAACCTTTGATTCAAAGGTAAAATACTACAAAATGATGTAAAGTGTTCTGTTTAAAAAAAAAAAAGAGAGTATGTGCTAGGCCTTAGCTCGCTAAGTTCCCAGGGTGGCATGACTGGAAGCACTGTGGGGATCTGCAGGTGCTGACTGAGCACTAACAAACAGTGGAGCAAGTGCATTGATCCAGAAGGATCTGAAATCACAGCCACTTTACAGTGTGCTGTCCAAGCGAGCTGAAGTGAGAGGTAAAATTAAACTGTAATTCTCCACTAAGATTTCTCCAAAATCTGATGACGTAGGGCAGGGCAATGGTGCAGAAAGCTGGTGCCACAACATACTGTGGTCAAAGAGTAGTACAATGGAGTTTCAGATTTGCACAATTTCTCACATGCCAAGTTCAGTTGTGCTGCAGGAGAAGTTTCAAGCTGAAGCAAGGCACTTTCCTGTGGACAACTTTCATGTATTTCGTAGTGGCTAATTTTGCCACAACGCTGGCAAAAGCATGGGAACTGGCCATCTGACCCACCCCCACCACAGAGGAAGAATGGTTCTTGGGCCTCGGAGACCTAGCGAAGCGACTGGACATTTTCAATTCAGCAATAATCAGTCTTACAGTTAAAAATTTGTATTTCTCAAAGACTACATAAATAGAGATTAAATATCGGAGCAACCAGTCGACATTATACTTTAATTCTTCATGCAGAGACTTCCAAATTAATTTACAGTCTCACAAGTGACTCATACTCCAGTAGAAAAAAATTCATCTGTTCAATTCTAAAAAATGGCCTTTGTGCTCTATATTCTTTCTACCCTTGTGCGCAATTTTCAAAAGAAAACCTTTCCACACTCTCCACTTACCCCCAGCCTTATGTTAAACAGTACGGGATTCAGTTCAAGCACAACAGCAAGTTCTATGTCCTGCTGCCATCTGACTTGGTACTACAATGCAGCTTGGAGTCTACACCTCTTAGGAAATTGTATTTTTCTATAGATAATAATTTAGTATCCCCATGGAAGTAATATTTTTTCCCATATTCTTTAGGGCATTAATGTTTGAGGAAAGATTAGTTAGGCTGGGTTTGTTTTCTTTAGAACAGAGGAGGCTGAGGGGAGACCTGATTGAGGTGTATAAAATTGAGGGGTCTAGATAGAGTGGATAGGAAGGACCTATTTCTCTTAGTAGAGGGGCATAAATTTAAAGTAATTGGTAGGAGGTTTAGAGGGCTTTAAGGGGAAATGTTTTCACCCAGAAGGTGGTGGGGGTCTGAAACTCACTGCCTGAAAGGGTGGCAGAGGCAGAAACCCTTACCACATTTAAAAAGTACTTGGATGTGCACGAGGTGTGCCATAAACTACAAGGCTATGGACCAAGAGCTTGAAAGTGGGATTAGGCAAGATAGCTCGTTGTCGGCTGGCGTGGACACGATGGTCCGAAATGGCCTCCTTCTGTGCTGTAAATTTCTATGATTTTATGAACATCACTGAAACAGTGGAGGGCAGTGTGTGGGAGAGAAGAAAGAAGGTAAGTAAACAGAAAAAGGACACTTTCTCTCTCTCTCACTGCACTGAAGCATGGATCTTTCGAAAGAACTGGATAAAAACAAACTGAGACACTGCTTGGGAGTGCAGATGTTCCCCGCATATATTACATAAAATACTTGCCTGTTGCAAAGCTGCTGGGCGGGTTGTGCTGCACCTCATTCAGTTCCAGTAGGAGACGATCCAGTTCTGAGAGGTTGCTGCCCAGTGAAGCAGTCATGACAATCGGTGAAGGTTCTGCGGACTTTGTTTTATTGGGGAAGCTGCATGAGTGACAAAATAAGTGGCCGTTATCTGAAAGCTCAGCAGGATGAATCACATGGTACGGTACTAGATACCTTGCTTGAACATTAGCACTGACACAGTCCAACACCATCATCAACACCAGATTACATAACCGGGAGTAAAGTTGAAGTGGCTGTGTTCTCAATATAACTTGCACATCATGTTTGTCATGAAACATGAAACAACGTGTCATGTTTCCGTCAGGTATACAGCCATGCACGGTTTCAAACTAACTTAGTCAAAAAACATGGCTGCTGATGACATTCACCGGAAGGCACTATTTTCCTTCATGAGGGTAAATGGCCCCAAACCTCAAATGGTGAGGATGCCACTTACTAACCTGTGTCAAGTTACAATATCAAATAGACAATAATTGAATAAATCAGCTGATGCCTTACATTTAATGGTCATCTCACAAGCATCACCCTGCCCTGACTCTATACAAATTCCTTCAGCACTATTTTTCAGTTTGTCTGACTCTGGACTCCTGAGCATCCTTGGCCCACCATTGGTGACAGACCTCTTAACAATCATGGCTCTGCCCACTGGAGTTCCCTCCCCAAAACCCTTTAGCTCTCTCCTCTCCTTCAAGATAGTCCAAAACCCGTCTAACTGTGCTTTTAGTCATCTCCCTAATTCTCAGATTACTGCTGGTCATCTATCTCTCCTCTGTGAAACACTCTGGGATGTTTATTGTATTAATGGCGTCATATAAATACAAGTTATTGTTGTATTGTCTCATTATTCTGAAGAGAATTTTAACAACCCCACACATGCTACTAAACAATAAATTTGCTTATAGATAGTACATTATTTTTAACATTAGAAATTGAGCACGGCAAGGTTAGCAAGGAAGCATGATAAATGTTTCCACTTACGAGGCTATATGCAAGTTTCTCAAGACTTTGATTGCTCATCCATTATCCACTCAGCTCCATTTTAGGATACATTATCTGGAAATGGATCTGTTTCAGCTGTCAATGTCACTCTGTTTAAAAAGGCAGTGCTTGTCTATCATTGTGACTCTATTCAAAGAGGCAATCCAAGTTTATCACTGTCATTCCATTTAATGAAGCAGTCCTTGTTTAAGACTATCACTGTCCCTCTAATTTGATATAGAGCTTCAGTATCACCCAAATGCTGAGGGAGGAAGTCCCTGTCTGTCACACTACTTAGAGAGGGAGTCCATATCCATCAGTCTGCTTGGAGAAGGGCCCTTCTGAGTTAGGTGCTTTCATGCTGTTGAGAGAGGAAACTGCTATTGGAGCATCTACCACGCCACTTAAAATGGGGGACTCATCCAAGTTGAGTACCTGTAAACGTGGTCTTCCTCAGAGGAACGTGGGACAGGAGGACTAACAGAGTCTCGGGTGAGAGAGGAGCTGCCTTTCACATTTGAGGGGTAGGTCTGCTGCTGTGGCTGAAATGAGAACCCAGAATATTCAGTAATGAGAACAGTAATAATGAAATTCAGAGAAATGGTTTTCAAATACAGCAGAATGTAGGAGTTACAGGCTTCTTGAGATTGAAGAATATACATAACTCCAAAATTTCCTACAATTTAGTTTTGTGCTTTGACGGAGAGAACTGGTAGCATTCAGTTTCCATCACCATAAAAAATAATATTCCCAAGTTTCCTTTTATTCTTAAAATGAGAAATGAATTCAGAAGACTGAATCACTGCAGCTCAAATCTACAGTTTATCCCTGATTCGGGTACCACTCCTCCATCCAAATAAAATGAATTAAATGGACTGTGGCAAGGTAGCGGTTAATGAGGTGTGGCTCAGAATTGCAACCTTGTATATGCAGGCAGCTGGAATCTTGAATGTGAGACAAAGCACCTTGGGGCTTTTAGCAATTTATTGCAACACTGTAAAAAGTTGGATCTTGCACTATTTCAGTTTTGGCACTTACATGCAGCAACATAGAACAATGAATAGCTTTAGATCTGACTCGCCTTCCTCCAGGGATAATTAAAGCATCAAAATGTTCTGATGATCAAGACATAAATCAGTTTCTATAACCTTTGGGATACAAAAATGTTGATGTAAATCATTTCACCATTTTACTTCTGATGAGGTGCATGGGTACGTTTTCCTGGTCCTGCGCCTGCAGCTATTGTGTTGCCTGGGCACAGCCAATGATGGACAAACAGGAAAGTTTAGCCCACAACTGTAAAGAGGGGTGTGCGTGCCAATTTTCCATGGGGAGGAGGAGAAGAGAGGGTGATGGTGAGATGGGGATGTAAGGAGATAACAAATGGTCACTAAAGTGGATACTGAAGGTAGTGAGTTGATCTGACACATGGTCTACATTGTATGTAAAACTCGCTTACGTATGTAAAGCACGCTTATACACTTGCTTGAATGGGTTTTAAGAAGGAGAAGCAGCAAAGCTTGCTACGCAGCAAAGCTTGATCTGTTGTATTAACCTTAGTACAGACTCATGGAAACTTACATATTCAGTACAGAACAAGGACAGTAAAATGTTTGGGAATATAGATTATAGCAGCATGGGAACCGGATGGTATTGACTGGTAGTTTTGACTAGAGTTCTTGGGAGAGAAATAAGGAGGCACCACCTTGGAAAACAAAGTTAATCAACACGTCATGAGGAACTGAGGCAAAGTTGATACCACTGAATAACACATTCCGGGTGGGCGACATGTAATGGGAGATGGACAGGTGGGGAAGAACCAGAGTCAGTCTGACAAGGGTCAACAAATCAATGTAACTTCACTGACAGCAGTCGGCCAATCGGTGGTTTTGTAGGAGGGTCGCACACCTCGAAAAATATACAACTGTAAGTGTAAAACCTTTGTTCCAAGAAGTGTTCATCGGAACCCTTCCCTAGAATGCTTGAATAAAAACTGGTTGAATCGAAGTTTTCATCTGAGTGATTCCGTGGTCGCTATAAGAGGGCGGGTATCGATTCCTTACATCAGGGAGTCCACTTTGAGGAAGAGAAATCTTTCTTCTACCCCAACAGGGAAAAGGTGAAAGAAGGGAGAAGAGAGGGATGAAGGGGGAGAGAGGGAGAGGAGCAGGGAATAGCCAAAATCTGAATATATCACATTAGAAGCACAGAACCAAAATAATCGATAACTTTCAGACAATCTCATAATCTGTGACCTGGCTACAGGACAATCCAGGCTGTACCTTGGGAGAGTTGGTCACTCCAGTAGAAGGGGAGACCTCTTCTTGGTAACCCTGCAAAAGCAAGAAAAAGTGTGTAATCTATATATATCAGACATAGAATCATATAAATTACAGCACAGAAGGAAGCTATTCTGACTGCATCTATGCTAGAGCTAGTTCTTCAACTATATTCTACTGTAATCCCAATTCTCTGTATCCTTTTATATTATCCATTTTCAAATATTTATCCAATCTCTTTTAAGCACAGTTATAGTCTTGGCTTCAATAACCACTTGTGATAAAACATTCCATGTTCCAATAATTATAAATAAAAAGGAAATAACTGCAAGTTCTAGGAATCTGAAACAAAAACAGAAACTGCTGGAAATAGACAACAGATTTGCCAGCATCTATGAAGGGAAAGTAAGCTTCTCAGTTCTAGCGAAGGGTTGCACCTAAAATATTAATCTGTCTTTTCCCTTTACACATGCTGACAGACCTGCTGTGTATGTCAGGATTTTTTGTTTTTACTCCATGCTCTAATAACCTACACTGTGGAAAAAATGATACTAAATTGCTTCTTTGTTCCTGTGGCATAATCCTGAGTTTTTCCTTCTTACTGATTTGCCAATCAGTGACTCACTATTTACCCTCTCAAAGTCTTTGATGGTCATGAAAACCTGTCAGATCCCATTTAATCTTCTCTGTTCCTGTGCAAAAATCCCAAGTTCTCTTCAAACCACTGATATCATTCTTGCAAATCCTTGCTGTGCTATTTCTGTGTTTGTAATATCCATCTGGTAATGGGGTGCCTAGAACAGCATGTAATACCCCAAATGTGGTCTTGTTAAATATATTTTCTTACTTTCACATTCAATTCTCCCGTGAAAAAATGCAGAATTTTATTGCTTTTTCCACCTGCAGTTCCACCTTTAAAGATCCATGTACCTGCATCCCTCGATCTCTCTGTTCCTCCATTGTTAAGAATTTCTACAATTTACAGTATATTTCCTTCACTGTTCTTTTTCTCAAAATATATCACTTCACATTTCTCTGCATTGAACTATATCAAGTCACTAATCGGCCTACTATTCAGTCTCCGTCCATCTGAAATCTCCTGCATCTTCCTCAGTTTGCTATGCCCCGTAATTTGGCATCATCAGAAAACTTCAATATAATTCCCCTTGTCCGTATGTCCAAATCACTTCTCTGAATGAACAGAAGGAGGGTCACAGCTCAGAGCCATGGGTCACATCACTACCTAAATCCTGTCAATCCGAAAGCTATCCATGTACTCCTATTCTTGACTTTCTGTTCCCTAACCATCTCCCCATCCACGAGGCTACATTCCTTTTAATGTCACTTGCCTCAATTTTCACAAGTCGCTTATGTGGCACCTTTATCGAGTGACTTCTGGAAATTAATCCATACAACATTCACTGCCTCCCCTTTATCGTTGCATAAGAAACATTTCAGAGGCATAAAGTGACAAGATTTTAGTAGCCTGTTGCTAGTCACCAGACTATCGGCAATACAATCCCCTTCAACACTTGATGTTGCATTCACATTCCATTTTGCCCACATCCCTTCCCCATTCACAATCTCATAGAATTACACTCCCTTTGACACAAGGTCTAGAGGATTCCTTTGTGAGACTCGTCTCACCTGCAGCCATGCTAGGACTAAATTGCTGCTGGCATCAATTATAATACAAGTTGTGCTTAAACTCCCCTTGGTATCTGTCACTTCAAAGTGGGAAATGAAGCTTATGTCCAATCATTCACTCCAACTCAGCCATTGGTTAATTTACATCTCTTGCCATCAAAATGCATTCTTTGGTACAGCACATGCGGACCCTGTATAAATCCATATAACTTTTAGAATGACATGCGAGTGCTCAAGATGATGCCAGACAAGAGGTAAGAAATAACTGATTAAGGAAGTAGCAAACCAGAGACACAGGTGAAGAGAAATTGAGAGTAAAGAGAAACAGATATTACAGCAGTAGATATTTATATATCTATAAAAGTCTATCCCAAAGTAGTAGGCATTGCACCAAAAATGTCAAAAATCCAAATTTCCAGGGAGGCAATGCTTGAGAAGCCCCTCTAGAGAATATGCCTTGTGGTTTCAGCATTTCAAATCCTCCATAAGAACATAAGAAATAGGAGCAGGAGTAGGCCATTTGGCCCCTCGAGCCTGCTCCGCCATTCAATAAGATCATGGCTGATCTGATCTTGGCCTCAACTCCACTTCCCTACATGCTCTCTATAACCCTCAACTCCCTTATCATTCAAAAATCTGTCTATCTCCACCTTAAATATATTCAATGACCCAGCCTCCACAGCTCACTGGAGTCGAGAAATCCAAAGATTCACAACCCTCCAAGAAGAAAGTCCTCCTCATTTCAGTTTTAAATGGGCGGCTCCTTATTCTGAAACTATGCCTCCTAGTTCTAGATTCCCCCACGAGGGAAAACATCATCTCTGCATCTACCCAGTCAACCCCTCTCAGAATCTTATATGTTTCAATAAGATCACCTCTCACTCTTCTAAACTGCAATATAGGCCCAACCTGCTCAACCTTTCTTCATAAGACAACCCCTTCATCTCAGGAAACAACCTCGTGAACCTTCTCTAAACTGTCTCCAATGCAAGTATATCCCTCCCAGACTGTACGCAGTACTCCAGGTGTGGTCTCACTGTACAGTTGTAGCAAGACTTCCCTACTTTTATTCTCCATTCCATTTGCCTTCCTAATTACTTGCTGTCCCTGAATGCTAACCTTTTGTGTTTTATGTACAAGGACCCCCCAGATCCCTCTGTAGCTCCTCATTTAAATAATAATTTGTTCCAAAACCACTAAGTGGAACATAGAAGGCTGTAAAAAAAATTTTAGTCTGACAACCACTGTGCCATTATCACTTCAGTATCTGTTACAGTACAGTCACCAACACTTGACACTGCTAATGGAACTCGACCATTTGTCATTAAAAAGTAATTTTAAAGAAGGATTGTTCTTCCTGGGTACTGACAGTGATGCTGAGTTGCTCCAAGTTTACTCTGTTCTCTGAAGCATGGAAGCCATTCAGAATGACTCAGTGGGAAATAGTACTAAACTTAGAGATCCAAACCTGTGGTAGATTTTGTAGTTACCCTTTCAATCTATTAAACCTCCAGTCATACGCCAAACCCTCCCCCATGTTCTACACCAGTCACCGCCATGTGATCCGTGCTATACTCCTGCTGAACACTATGAATCGCATTTCATCATGTGTGTCACAGTCACAATCCCCAAAGTTTAAATCATATATTGGTACACAGAACACTCACATTTTAGCTGTTCATAAAATTTCACTGCTGTATTTAATCTCCAATTGAGGCACAATAAACAGCCTTTCTTCCCCCCCCCTCCTCCATCAAAGAAATGAAATCCTTTCAGATGACACAAAACAGCACCATACATCAAAGATGGCTTTTCCCATTTTTCAGGAAACAATTACAAAATGCCTGCTGATGGAGCTTAGTTATTACAAGGCGGCTTTAAAGACGCATTAATTTTCCCACATTACAGGCAGTGAAACTGCAATGACCTTATGATGTTCAGCAAAGGATCGCAGCTATACTGAATAACTTGATGGGAGAGGCCTACTCAACCCAGGACAATCCAAATCTGTGGTACATTTTACTATATTCATGTGCACATTCTATTAATACTCCATAGAAGGAGGAGCAAAAGGAGCTTCAAGGAATGTATACAGTGTGTTCAAATTCAGACAGGATGGAAAATTCACGCACAGGTGTTACGAGGAGTGGGAATGGGGGTCAAAGAACAATAAGCATCAAGTGGAAACATGAGGCCAAGATTGGCTCACACCTACCTGCTGGTGCTGATATCTTGAAACAGGAGATTGCCACTTTTCGACTGTGTCGATGATTACCCCATTCAGAGCATCAGCAGAAGGAGGCGGCGGTACTGGTGGGGGCACAGATACTTCCTGGCAAATATGGCTTCCTGTTGGGTAGGAGTATGGGGTCTCCTCCGGGATGAAAATGGGCCGTTTTGAAATGTGTGAAGTTGTCGACTCTAGGTCGGCTAACAAGGCATCTAGAAGAGAAAGGAGGGATAATAATTATGTTACTGCTACATCAAACATTCACCATCAAACTGAGTTTTACACAGCATTTTTGAGCACGGAAAAAAGCCTTTCAATCCATCGTGCTTACTGCAGCTCTCTGAAAGAGTCGTTCACTTAGTCCCATTTTCCCCAGAACCTTTAAAATGTTTTCTTTCAAATAATTATCTACTTCCCTTTAAAAAATATTAGAGTCTCTGTTCACCACTGTCTGTTAGGGCATTCATGTTCTTACAACCCGCTGCATGGAACCTCTCCCTTTCCTACTGACTCGATGACTAGTGGGAAAAGTTGTTCCTGATTTAAGTTATTAAAACCCGTCATAATTTAAACTACTTTAACATATTTCCTCAGAACCTTTTTTTTCCTGATGGAAAGAATCTCAGTTTACCTTCTATCCCCACATAACTAAAGATTCTCATCCCTGGAATTATCTTAGTGAATCTCTTTGTATCTTCTCCTTGGCCTTGATATCCTTTCTAAAGTAAGGTGCCCAAAACTGGACACAATATTCGACCCTTTTTACTTTTGTACTCTTAGCACACCATTAATAAAGCCTTAGGATCCCATGAACATCTTTTTTAATAAAAAAGCTGTATCCTTAAAAGTTTAAAGATTTGCATCTCTGAACCACTAAATCTCTCAAAGTTTCACATATTAAATGCCAAATAACTGCTCTTATTTGATGAGATTCAAATAACAAAATTTTCACAAAATGTGTGTGTGAAACAAGACAGTCAGGGTTTTGCTGGTGACATCCTTGCTGAGAAGGTCGACTAATTAGGCTTTGGGACCGTATCCCAGGGTCTTCTTCATTCACCAGGACAGACATGCAGAAGTTCAGTTTTCCTTGGATGGACACAAGTGGTACTACCCACGTTAAAATTACTGCGGCCCTCAACAAGCTAGTAACTTTTGCTGCTACTTCCTTCATTTCTTAACGCAGGGATCCAAAGGGAAACCCCAGTTGAGTGTAACTGCAGAAATTTCCAAATTCCAGTAGACAAATCTATCCATAAGGTGCAGCAGCAAATCAATAAACACATCACTGTCAGCACCAGATTGAAGGATAGATCTTGCCCAGACATGTGTCATAATTCCACAGGGCACAGCTTCCTTCAGTCTTTTACTGTTGTTCATTAATGCACCCTTCCAAGTATTACTCTGGAGGCATAACAAGCAACTGTGAGTCACTCAACTATTGCTGCCAACTCAAGTCATCTCAACGTGTCTGGAAATTGCCCGGCCGATGCTATGTAGACAGATGCACAACAACTGTCCATATATTCCTAAAATATTTCTATAATTCCATGATTTTAAATCATCCAAATAACAAAGAGTGAGTGAGTGAGTGAGTGAGTGAGGTGAGTGAGGAGAGATAAAGAGGAGAGGAGAAAGAGACAGACAGAGACAGTTCAATTTGGCCTACCTATCAACATTGAATGAAAATAATATTTATTGATACCCTAAGATACTGGTCAATGATTGATCATTTCAACTGACTGACTGACTTTCCTGGGGTCTTCCAATTATTTCAAAGCTACCGTAAGTTGCATAAATAAGCATTGCCTTTGCTGGAACATCCATGAAGGACCAGCTATAAATCTTTCACCAGGTAACTAACCTGGCTGGTCTGGTTTCATCCCTGATGCCTTAATATTGAGAAGAAAATCCTGAATTTAACATTACAGAAATTTTATTATAAAAATGGAGTTCAGCTAATACAGGTAAAGAATAAATCGTGACAGGGATAAACACACAAGCTGGAGCCAGTCACATGCTACTTTAACTTAATACTACCTTCTTTGGGCTAATAACTCACCACTACCAGCTTCCATCCTGAGACACTAGTGCTGAACTTTCCTTTAGTGCTATTGTTGTACAATTACACTATGCTCCATCTCAGTTGGAGGAAACAAAATGGAATTGCAAAGACAAGCAGCAGCTTGATAAATTTCTTAAATGCTTTCAGCTAAAAAGATGTTGCTGGAGCATCGCATCTCGCAGTGTGCCCGGCTAGTTAGATTTTTTCCTGCACCCTGCACGCAAACATTTTTTGGACCTGCAAGTTGCTGGAATGCAAGCTGATAATATCGAGTCAAGGGCAAAATTGCATCTGGGATCTGAGTGAACAGTGGGACCAACAGTGAGATTAAAGGATTGAGAAATAATATGGAAGACTGAGAAAGGAGGTGAATTAAGGGGGAGGGATTGGCAAATCAGGTACAGAAAGAGAAAGAGAGCGATCAAAAGAAAAAGTATGACATTTTTTTTACATTTAAAATTTTACATTTTAAAATCTCCAACAACAATTCAATACCTGAAAGAATGAGAATCCACACTTTTAATTGTCCACTTTCTGGGGCAGAGCAGTTGATTGACAGTTATTAATAATTATCATGCTATTAAAAGGATGCTTACATCACTAAACTTAACTTAACTTTCTGTGGCCAGTTTAATGGGCAATTAATGTGCAAATTCAGCAACTTCAGCTGGGTGCCGCAAGGTTCTGTGCTGGGGCCCCAGCTGTTTACATTGTACATTAATGATTTAGACCAGGGGATTAAATGCAGCATCTCCAAATTTGCGGATGACACTAAGTTGGGTGGCAGTGTGAGCTGCGAGGAGGATGCTATGAGGCTGCAGAGTGACTTGGATAGGTTAGGTGAGTGGGCAAATGCATGGCAGATGAAGTATAATGTGGATAAATGTGAGGTTATCCACTTTGGTGGTAAAAACAGAGAGACAGACTATTATCTGAATGGTGACAGATTAGGAAAAGGGAAGGTGCAACGAGACCTGGGTGTCATGGTACATCAGTCATTGACGGTTAGCATGCAGGTACAGCAGGCGGTTAAGAAAGCAAATGGCATGTTGGCCTTCATAGCGAGGGGATTTGAATAGGGAGGTGTTGCTACAGTTGTACAGGGCCTTGGTGAGGCCACACCTGGAGTATTGTGTACAGTTTTGGTCTCCTAACTTGAGGAAGGACATTCTTGCTATTGAGGGAGTGCAGCGAAGATTCACCAGACTGATTCCCGGGATGGCGGGACTGACCTATCAAGAAAGACTGGATCAACTGGGCTTGTATTCACTGGAGTTCAGAAGAATGAGAGGGGACCTCATGGAAACGTTTAAAATTCTGACGGGTTTAGACAGGTTAGATGCAGGAAGAATGTTCCCAATGTTGGGGAAGTCCAGAACCAGGGGTCACAGTCTGAGGATAAGGGGTAAGCCATTTAGGACCGAGATGAGGAGAAACTTCTTCACCCAGAGAGTGGTGGAATTCTCTACCACAGAAAGTTGTTGAGGCCAATTCACTAAATATATTCAAAAGGGAGTTAGATGAAGTCCTTACTACTCGGGGGATCAAGGGTTATGGCAAGAAAGCAGGAAGGGGGTACTGAAGTTTCATGTTCAGCCATGAACTCATTGAATGGCGGTGCAGGCTAGAAGGGCTGAATGGCCTGCTCCTGCACCTATTTTCTATGTTTCTATGTTTCTATGTTTCATGAAACTCACAGGGAGGTTATGGCGAGGTGCTGTTTTCGCAAAGCCTCATATTAGCTGGATATAATTGCATGGCAGGATTAGAAGATCTACAGGGTTTACATCAGAAAAAACAATGTTCTCACTGCAAGAAACTCATCCCAGTATAAAACAGCTCCTCTGGTCTGTGCACATCCCAGTACTGGAATGCAAACAAGAAAAAGAAATTTGCCGTTCGAGCTTACTCATTGCAAAGTTCTGCAGTGTTGTGAACTCAGTCTCGTTTTCTTTAATCACTTGAGAAAGTTAAATAACCACAGATAGAAATCTCAGAGGGCAAACTTCTGTGAAATTTCTGCCTGACCATAAAGGTAATCAGGCCAAAACTTCAAAACATCAGTCTAACATTACACATACATGATTTAACCCTGGCCAGCTGCATTTCGCAGGTGACATTTCTATGGCCCATGGAGGACTGCACTGTTTCACTGAGTATTATATTATCTAGGTAACCTTCAATCTGATTCTTAACAAAATATTTATCAAACTCCTCTGTAAAGTTGCTAATCAACACTGCTTTTACTAGAAATGTTTTACTTTACCATTCCATCTCTAATGTGTCAATTTTGTGTTCAAATTAAGTGAAGTAAACCTAGCTTCCATTAACATGCCTCTACCCATTTTTTAAATGATAATAAAGCTCTTATGGTTTTATTTTTTCCTGAATTTGGGGCAAACAAAATTCAGCTAAATCAGCTGCCAGCAAGTACTGGGTGAAAAATAAAACATATTTTTAATCAGTAAAACTATTTCAGATGGAACGAGTAAATAAAAACATTCATAAAATACATTGCTAAAAGGAGTTGCTGCGCATCATAAGCTTCATGCTCAGTGTTTTCTGCCCCATGGAACATCTGTACATGTTAAAGTCAGTTGAAGGTGAGCCCTACATTAAAGCTGCCCCTGATGGTGAATTGCACACTGCACAAAACGTAAAGTGCTGTGCTTGTTACATCAGAATTACGGTATGCCAAGTTTTATGAGCGAGTGAGAGAGCGAAACAAGAGATAGAAAAAGAGGCGAGGAGAAACTTTTACCTGAAATCAGAAGGCTTAAAAATAACCAGAACTTTTATGGAAGCAAATAAAAAAAAATGATCAGTACAAGTACAGGCCTTGTTTTACAGCTGGTAGTAAGAGAATGTCAGATGACCTTCCAGATGTTACATGATTATGATATAAACACAAGACCTCCTCCCAAGGAAAAAACAAAATCCATCCTTTACATTATCTGCAACTCAAGTAAATGTCAAATATGTGTCTGGATGGTAATCTTCACTCCAGATCGTACCAGTATTCTCCTTTGCCACTTTACGATCCCTCTTGGCCACACATCACCATTCAGATTTTCCTGCTCTGACTGCTAGCTGGTCAAAATGATCTTCCTTCACCATGTACCTCTAATGGCAGTCTGGTGGAGAAGTCACTATATTGTTGTAATGAGCCACTATGCTACAAGTCACATGCCTTCTGTGGTGAGGGGAACACTGAGTTCTGTCACGGTTCCTGCCATGTACATATGATGCTGGGGCATCACCCACACCTTGCAGTGCCTCTGCCCAGAGGTGAACTATCTTAAACCAGCTTAGAGTATGGAACAAGCCTCCCAGTTCCCATAATCTGTTGCCGTGAGGTATCTAATGTAGACTTTTGAACTGTAATGCAAAATGGATGCAGAGAGGATATTTCCACTCATAGGGGAAATTAAAACTAGGGGACACCGTCTCAGAATAAGGGGCTGCTCATTTAAAACTGAGATGAGGAGGAATTTCTTCTCTGAGGGTTGTATATCTATGGAATTCTCTGCCCTAGAGAGTTGTGGAGGCTGGGTCATTGAATATACTTAAGGAGGAGCTTGACAGATTTTTGAGCAATAAGGGAATGGGGAGCGGGCAAGAAAGTGGAGCCAAGTCCATGATCAGATCAGCCATGATCGTATTAAATGGCGGAGCAGGCTCGAGGGGCCTGCTCCTAGTTCTTATGTTGAACTGGAATCTCTTGCTATGCTTTCAGCAGTAAGCAGAGTGTTTTTGAGATTTGTTCTGTGATCCGTTAATCCATTTTGTCCCACTTAGTTTGTGTGAAGGTTAGTGCCAAATCCAGACCAGCCAGATGCTCTATAATTTTAAGGCAAAGTAGTGCTTAGGTACCACCAACCTATTCACATAACCATGCTTTTAGTGCAGCAGCATACGCACCCTGAACATTTAGTCAACACAACTTTGGCCTATACATTTCGGAATAACTGGGACATGAAAATACCCACTATCAACATGCAGGTTTTTCAACTTTTCAACATCTGAAATTTAAAAAAATTTTTTTGTAAATGGTTTGGGGTAAACTAATTTCAGGTTACTCAACTACGAAATATGCATGAATTTAATCAAATCCATTTTTATTATTTTTTTAAACTCATGCCTGGATGATGCATATTATACATCAGGATTTCCTCGCCTTCCACAGCCAAATGATGACACTTTACAACTACCAGCCAAGCTTTGACGTAAAACATAGCAAAGCGTAAACACAAGGCTGCATGATCTTGTTAAGTGCAACTTAGCAAAGCTAATCTGGTTTGAAAACTCAGAGGTTCCAACCATACTCAGGTTTTTCCATACCACAGGAAATCAAGGACGATGCTCCAGATTTGTTTTAAACCAGAACACAGATCCTATGTGGAAGAAACCTTGAATACATTTGAGTCTTCATTGTATCCTGAATGGTTAGAAACAAAGCAAGTCTGTTTTAATTAGTTTCAGCCATAGCTCAGGTGGTAGCAGTCTTGTTTCTGAATCAGAAGATTGTATGTTCAAATCTCACTCCAGAAACATGAACACGAAATCTAGGCTCACATTCCAGTGCAGTACCGAGGGAGTGCTGCACTATTGGAGATGCCGACTTTCAGATGAGATGAGATGAGATGTTAAGCTAAGGTCCTGTCTGCATTATCAGGTGGGCATAAAAGATCCCACAGCATTATTTTGAAGAGCAGGGAAGTTCTCCCCAGTGTCTTGGCCAATATTTATCCCTCAGCCAACATCACTAAAAGAGATCATTATCACATTGCTGTTTGTGAACCTTGCTGTGCGCAAAATTGGCTGCTGCATTTCCTACATTACCACAGTGAGTACACCTCAAAAATACTTAATTGGCTATAAAGTGTTTTGAAATGTCCTGAGGTCATGAAAGGCACTATACAAATGCAAGTCTTTCTTTTAAATTTTAATAATCTGACCCACATCTGGGTCCAACCAGATGCAATGGTCTTTTCCAATCCTGTGCATTCCTATTTATTTCCACTCATCTATACGTGGTGGAGCTACTGTAATTACTGAAAAGTTGAAAACTCCACACTTTTGTTGAAAGTTCAACTGTTGAAATGAGAAGTCCTTAGATTTACTCCATGTGGCCTTAATCAAGAGATCCCACCCAAGTCAGCAATAAATGCAAGGAGGCACTGAAGATTTGGGATTACTGACCAACATCAAACGCCATTGTATATAGGTATAGTTTTTAATCCATTTCCTTCTAGAGTCAGGATCTATCGTGATTATCACTAAACATCCCAGCTTTGTATTGTATCTTAATTTAAGATAGGGTTATTTGGCATTGAATAACAAATACACTTGGAACTGAAACTTGATTATCCATTTTTTGGCCTAAAGCAACATTTCCTCAGTTTGTCAAATGTCACTCTCACCTCCAAGTCAGAAGGTTGTGGGTTCTACCCACCCCATCGCATAAACTAGGCTGACACTCCAATGCAGTAGAGGAAGATGAGACATTAAACTGAGGTCCCACCTGTCTGTGCTAATGATTTAAGCAGACAATAACTATCCAATGACATTATTTGATGAAGCATGGTGTCATCTAATATTCGTTCCGGCCAACATTCTTCCTCAACCAGTTCAGATCGTGCTGTGTGCAAAGTAGTTGCCGCATTTGCCTACATTGTGAACAGTCAATAAACATCAAAGAAATTCATTGTGTGTGAAGCGCTTTGAGATGTTTGAGATGCAATAGACTTTGTATAAAGATCAAAGATATTTCTTGCATCAGAGAGGTACTGGCTCATCTAGTTATCAGTGAAGTGGTTCAGTTTGTCTCGATTGACGTCTGTCCTTCAGCAATATCATAGGAGTGCATATCTAACTGGGCTGTCGGGGTTTTTACTATAATCAATCTTCAGCATGGATTTAACAACCACAAAGTGCAGACTCTGTCCTTTTGAGCAACCGCTAGTATCAGATGAAACCTTAATAGTCCAAAAAAACTTGAATAAAGGCTTTCAGCGTGATCAGTTGCAAATAATGAAGTTCAACATGATATCTATTTATTCTGAGCACCTTCTCCTTCTACATCCCACCAATGACCTTATCTGTTGTACTTTATATAGTTGTACAACAAATCTATTTTTTTCTTTCAATTTCTTATCTAACTAAGGATATTTTTAGGTTATGAAAGATTCTTCTGTTACTGGCCATGATTCTGATTCATTTTGACAGCTGTATGTTTAAAAAAAACACTGAAGCCTCAGTTCCCTCTCTACTGGATTTGAATTATTTAACTTCCAGTCATTTTATACTGCAGAATTAAAGGTTACCCGTCAGATTTGAATAGCTGGAAGCCAACAAACTGCCCTGCTCATAAAATTTTGGAGAGTACCAAGAAGTAATAATTGTCAGCTCAACTAACAGAATTTAACTCTCTTTAGTCTCTAAATCACAACCGTACTTGCTCATGTACTTCTTCTAGCCCTCAGACTTCATCATGTAATGCCCTCGATTCCTCAGCTTTGCTTTCTTTTTCTTGGCTGTGCAGCCAATTACTATACACCAAATTAGCATTTTTAAGGCTTTTCATAACATTACATCAATTGGAATTATTATCTGGAATAGAGTCAGAAATCTAAGCTCCAACAACCTTGCTGAATGCTTTCCCATTTTGAAGAGAATGATTTATTCTCCACAGTCTCTTCCTTCCTTTATCTGGAACACAATAACAAAATCATTTTCTCTTTTGAGCTGTGAATGCAGCAGTATCGCTCGCCTTTTCAGTATATCAGCTTTGCTGAGTCTTTTCCCTGAGGAGAGCAAGTTCAATTCTGTCAGCTGATATTTATAACACAGTTTTAAAACTGCTTTTATACTTGTGCTGGTTTAATTTGGATTCTTGGAGCCTGATGTCCATGAGTAAAATCCTCAAGTTTACACCACTAAATCTGTCTCGCTTATCCTGATGCTAGAACTGTAGACAAAGTATTTATTTAGTTCTAGAATTCTGCCGGAGAGATAAAACAGCTAGATTTAGTAGCGCAAACACCAGAAGCTGCTGACCGATACCATCCTCCAAGGCCCCAAGAATCCAAACTAAAACAAACACATCTCAAAAGCTGCTTAAGTTTCGGAATCATCTCCATGGTTTTCAAATTAGGGCATTTGAAACTACATGGTATTTCAAACATGGCCTTACCATTGGGTTGAGCAGAGTTAAAATACAGTCCCTGCATAAGGGTATGCTACCTTATAGTAATTCACATTAAATCCCACCTTCCATTCCTGAGTGCATCATTTAATTTGTCTAGATCTCTGCATATTATCAATCACCTTTACACTATATTACGTCGCTTTGCATTGTCAGCAAATTTTGCATAACTACCAGAAGTACCCTCTTCCATGTTCATGGATGATATGATGAGAGATCCATAATCGACTGCTGGAGAACTCAACTAGTCATTCCTCGTTCTCTCTCCTAACAACAGAGCTGACGCATTTCTTTTCTCTGCTGCCAAGTCAATATTTCTCATTCATTGCAAGAATCTGTACCTTCTTTAAAACTTGCATGGGGAACACCAAATGTGTGAGTATGCACCTCGTAGCCTTAGCCCCGAGCTTATGTGCCCGGGCCAACATTGATTCCTCAACCACCATCATTAAAGCAGATTATCTGGTCATGTATCTTTTTGTTGTTTGTCGGACTTAGTCGTATGCAAATTGATTACCACACGTTTCCCTACATTACAACAGTGGTTACACTTCAAAAGTACTTCATTGGCTGTAAAGCGCTTTAGGATTTCCTGAGGTTGTGAAAGGCGCTGTATAAAACAGGTTCCTTCATTCCTAATTACCTCATCAAAGAAATTGCAATAGATTTACGAGGCATGATCCATTGCTTGTAAAAACAGGCGTATTTCTCATCGCCCTATTGGTGAACATCTCCTCCCACTTCAACTACCGAGATTATACCCCATTTACCTGGTCCCTAATGTCAGCAATTTACAAGCCAAAAGCAACTGAGAAAACACCAGTCCTGCCACTGGCGACAGGAAGTACCCCCCTTAATGTTAGAGTTACATTTTGTCTCTGGCTACTGTCTCAGTTTGCACCAGGCTATTTGCAAATCTGGTGTCCTATTCGACCCAAAATGATTAAGATACCAAGTTTGCAAACAAAGGCTAGTAGAAATCTGGAACTCGCTCTCCCAAAAGACCATGGAGTCAATTGAGACCTTCAAGACTGAGATTTTCGTTGGGTAAAGGATATGGAACAAAGACAGATAAATGGAGTTAAGTATAGCTCAGTCGTGATCTAACTGAATGGCAGAACAGACTTGACTGGCTGATTAGGCACAGGAGTAAACCATATTCCTAGCTTCCAACCCTATATACTCTCTACCACAAAGCCTGCCTACTTCTACCTTCATAACGTCGCTCGCCTCCATCCCTACTTCAGCCCATCCTCCACTGAAACCCTCAACCATGCCTTTGTCACCTTCAGAGTCGATTGTTCGAATGTTCGCCCGGCCAGCCTCCCCATTCTATGGGCTCAAGTTTCTGCCCGAGTTGCTCCTATTTTTTTTGGAGCAACTAGTTTAGAATGGAGCATCTTAGAAATAGCAATTATCGGCATTTAGTTTGCTCCAGTTCCAGTGAATTAGAATAGTTCCATTTTAGAACAGAATTTTTTTTTCCAAAAGGGGGCGTGTCCAACCACTTGCGCCTGTTTTGCAAGTTTAGGCAGCAAAAGCTTACTCCAATCTAACTTAGAATGGAGTAAGTGTAGCTTTTTGTACGCTCAGAAAAACTTTACCTTCACTTAGAAATCAGGTGTAGGGATCGAGAGATGTGGGGGGGAGGTTTACAAACATTAAACACTTCACTTTTACAAATAAAGAACCATCAATAATAAATGATAAATAAATCAATCAAAAAAAATAAAAATAAAAAACTCAATAAATAAAAAATGATTTCTACTCACCTACTGCAGCACCTGGGAGGAGAGAGGGGGAAGGGGGGAGGAGAGAGGGGGAAGGGGGGGGGGAGGAGAGAGGGGGAAGGGGGGAGGAGAGAGGGGGAAGGGGGGGGGGGAGGAGAGAGGGGGAAGGGGGGGGGGGAGGAGAGAGGGGGAAGGGGGGAGGAGAGAGGGGGAAGGGGGGAGGAGAGAGGGGGAAGGGGGGAGGAGAGAGGGGGAAGGGGGGAGGAGAGAGGGGGAAGGGGGGAGGAGAGAGGGGGAAGGGGGGAGGAGAGAGGGGGAAGGGGGGAGGAGAGAGGGGGAAGGGGGGAGGAGAGAGGGGGAAGGGGGGAGGAGAGAGGGGGAAGGGGGGAGGAGAGAGGGGGAAGGGGGGAGGAGAGAGGGGGAAGGGGGGAGGAGAGAGAGGGAAGGGGGGAGGAGAGAGAGGGAAGGGGGGAGGAGAGAGAGGGAAGGGGGGAGGAGAGAGAGGGAAGGGGGGAGGAGAGAGAGGGAAGGGGGGAGGAGAGAGAGGGAAGGGGGGAGGAGAGAGAGGGAAGGGGGGAGGAGAGAGAGGGAAGGGGGGAGGAGAGAGAGGGAAGGGGGGAGGAGAGAGAGGGAAGGGGGGAGGAGAGAGAGGGAAGGGGGGAGGAGAGAGAGGGAAGGGGGGAGGAGAGAGAGGGAAGGGGGGAGGAGAGAGAGGGAAGGGGGGAGGAGAGAGAGGGAAGGGGGGAGGAGAGAGAGGGAAGGGGGGAGGAGAGAGAGGGAAGGGGGGAGGAGAGAGAGGGAAGGGGGGGAGGAGAGAGAAGAAAAGATGAATTTGGGGTGGGGAGGGAGGAAGGGAAGACGACGAAGAAGTCGGGCCCCGCCGAGGACTTTGGGCGGGGCCCTCACGCAGCCGATGCTGGGCTACCATCGACTCTTCGGGCGGGGCACGCCCCCCCCCCGCGAGGTGCCGCGCGCCCTGCCGACGACGAGGTAAGCGGTGTCAGGCCACTAGGTCGGGGATAGGGTTGTCGCCCGGAGACACAACGCACTGGGAGGGCCTGGAGCTGCTGCACACGCCGCAGCTGCCAGCACGGTTTTTGGCGCAGGACTGTAGCTCCGCCCCCAGCAGCTCCTGCTGTGCAGCGCCGAGCTGGAAATGGGCCTACAGCTATCAGAGAATCGCGAGGCAAGTATTCGGCGCTATTTTTGTTCGACAAATTAGGTGGGCCTCTCCGACGTGCGCCGTTCTAGCGGGGGTCCGAAACTTGAGCCCTATATCTTCACTAAACTTCAGCTCATCCAAACCTCTGCTGCGCGTATCCTATCCCGCATCAAGTTACACTCACCTAATACTGCTCTCCTTGCTGACCTCCTGACTGCCGGTTTACCAATGCCTCAAAATAAACATTCTCTTCATGTTTAAATCGCTTCCCAGCCTCACCCAACTCTATCTCTGTAACCTCCTCCAGCCCTACAACTCCCCCCTCGAACTGTTCCTCTTACTCGTGTCTTTTGCGCACCACCACTGGCTGTCATGCCTTCAGCGGTCCAATCTCTCTGCCTTCAATACCCTACCTCTTTGACCAAAAGTTTGATCACCCCTCCTAATATTTCCTTCTGTGTTCCGTCATCCATTCTTATCTGATTACTCCTCTCTGAAGTGCCTTGGGATGTTTTCCTATGTTAAAGAGGCTATATCAATGCAAGTAATTGCTGTTGAGTTCACTTAGTTGAAAAAGAGAGAAATAAACAACAGGGCAAGCAAAGCTAAGTGACCACACAATAATCACAAGAGAGTAGAATGGAAACAGGCAAGGTGGGTGGGGTGCTATATGACAAATCTTGCTAGGTGTTTCCCAAAATTCTGACGCCCAGTCTACCTTTAAATCAGTCTGGTCGACCTAATTTCTGCACAATTAAATCCTAGTGTTTCATTGCCAACCAATGTTTCTGGTTTGTTCTGTCTGTCTCTACAGCTACACTGGGAACAGTTTTGAGGTATAGTACACTGCTATCACGGATGAATGGAATGACCCCCTCACCCATGACTCCATCTGACAGTCTCCTCCTCAAGCACTATTCACACAGACTTTCACATTTCACTGAGACTTATCCGTTGACTCGAGGGGAGATGCCATCTACGTTTCACTCCATAACAAATCCAATACAGATTAAACACAAAGGCCTAGGGAGCAGTAGCTCTAGATTAAACCCACTGTTTTAGTGGGTTGCTTCAGGAGGCAGAGGATCTGCACAACTTGTTCACTGACACTTCTTTTACTTTTATTTATGGAGCCAGCAGGTCAACTCCAAATAAAACCAGCGTTTCTGGAAGTTGGGGTGAAGGTTACCTGCACTTAACCAGCACACATGGTTCCAACTAAGTATATTCACAAAAACAATCCTGTACCCTCACAATGTAGTACACACACTGTTTACAAGTGCCTGCAAGTCCAGGACATTCTCTTGGACATAGCACTTGCACAGCCTATCATACATTCTTGTATGTTTATATGTGTGGTCTGCTACGTGGTCCAACTTATATGCATATATTGCAAACATTTCTGCTAACTCTGTACATGTATATAGCCTGTGTATATTCCTGGATTCACAGTGTATGCAAATAGCCCTGGGTATTGGGTACAGTTCTATTCCAATCCTACACAGCCATCCCACAAAGCCCTGCGCACTAGGTCCGTGCAGCAGAGCAGGTCTCCAGTCGTCTTGGATAACCCTTGCCACTGGACCACGACCTAACTCTGTCAAGCCCATGTGGTGGCTGGTGTGCAATGGCCACCACACGTTAAAAAAATCCACGCACAGGCATCTTCCACCCTTCAGGATGTAGTTCAGGACCTGGAATATTAGGTCCTTCATTGAAACACCTGTGAACTCATCCTTTTTTGGCGTAGAAGCAGGTCATCCTCGTTTCGAGGGACTGCCTATGATGATGCACAAACCCTTCACTGTATACTTTAACTTATACAGTACAGGTATATATACAGCTTGGTATATTTCAAAGCATTAACTATAAACTCCCTTCTATATAATACATAGCATTCAGCCATGCTTACAGCCAAACCTAGTATTCCTCCACATTGTGTATTGTACAATCACTATATGCTACATAACAAATATTATACCTCCAATCCTGGCCCATAATGTTCCATTGTCAAGGCATGTTATAAGCCCACAAATATCACATACCAGTGTGAGGAAGAAAGTAGTGCCTTTGATGCTCCAGCTTGACACTACCTTGTGCTCCTCTAAAACCAGCAATTCCCAACAGTAACAGGGGAAATGTCACAGATACCCTGCTGTACACATCAGCTTGGTGACTAATGCAGTTATTATTAATCCGGTTGTATGTGGAGGGGGCAGACTATCGGTGCAAAAGCACGCAGCCACAAAGCGCAAAAAGCCAATGTTTCTCTGTATAATTTGTGTCAAGACTCAGAAGCAGCATATTATTAACACATCACCTTAATGGGCACCTTCACCTCGTTACTCACTGCGTTCATATCCACTTGTTATCATTTTTATGCTCGCAAACCACACCTGTCAACTGTATGTTTCTTGGAATAAGCACAGTTAACGTGAAATTTCACTGCATATAATGACCACAGACCACTGGGCATGCCACTTAGTCACAAAGATCTTGACACGAGCCATTAACAACAGTACAAGAAATATGAGGCAACTTAAGCTGTATAAAGGATTTTAAAAAGAACTTGAATTTATATCGTTCCTTTCACAACCTTGGGACATCTCAAATCCCTTTATAGCCAATAAAGTACTTTTGAAGCCTGGTCACTGTTGTAATGTAAGGAAATGTGGCAACCAATTTGTGCACAGAAATGTCCCAAGAATATCTATGAAATAATGACCAGATAAATTGTTTTTAAGTGATGTTGGTTGAGGGAGCAGTGGGAGAGGATCAGCAAGGGCAGACATCGACGACGAGGTTCAACACTGCCTCCAGTACGCCAGCGCAACCTTCGGCCGCCTGAGGAAGAAGGTGTTCAAAAATCATGCCCTCAAATCTGCAACCAAGCTCATGGTCTACAGGGCTGTAGTGATACCCGCCCACCTGTATGGCTCAGAGACATGGACCATATACAGTCGACGCCTCAAGTCGTTGCAAAAATACCAACGATGTCTCTGCAAGATTCTGCAAATCCCCTGGGAAGACAGACGCACAAATGTTAGCGTCCTCGATCAAGCCAACATCCCCAGCATCGAAGCACTGACCACACTCGACCAGCTCTGTTGGGCGGGCCACACTGTTCACATGCCTGACAAGACTCCCAAAGCAATTACTCTACTCAGAACTCCTACACAAGCGAGCCCCAGGTGGGAAGAGGAAACATTTCAAGGACACCCTCAAAGCCTCCTTGATAAAATGCAACATCCCCACAGACACCTGGGAGTCCCTGGCCAAAGACTGCCCCAAGTGGAGGAAGAGCATCCAGGAGGGCGCTGAGCACCTCGAGTCTCGGTGCCGAGAGTATGCAGAAAACAAGCGCAGGCAGCGGATGAAGCGTGCGGCAAACCAGTCCCACCCACCCTTTCCTTCAATGACTGTCACAGGTGGGACAGACAGAGACTGTAATTCCCGTATTGGACTGTTCAGTCACCCAAGGACTCACTTTTAGAGTGGAAGCAAGATTCTGAGGGATTGCCTATGATGATGATGATGATGATTGGCCAGGGCACTGCAAGAACTGCCCTACTCTTCTTCGAATTGCGTCATGGGATCTTTTACGTCCACCTGAGTGCGCAGATGGGGCCTCGGTTTAACATCGCATCCAAAAGATGATACCTCCGGCAGTGTAGCGCTCCTTTAGTATTGTATTGAAATGACAGCCAAGATTATGTGCTCAAGGCTCTCGAGTGGGACTTGAATCCATGACCTTCGGACTCAGAAGCGAGTGCAACCTCTGAGCCCCTGCTGACATCTGAAACAGTGCTCAATATAAACACTTGACTCTCAAGAGCAAGATCATAGACTGCAACAAAGGAATAGTAGCCCAGAGGAATGGGACTGCTCTGAATGACTTGTACGCTCACTGCATTACAGGTTCCTCAGATATGCAAGAAGCTTCATGAACAAGAATCTTACAAACTTCCACCTGATCCAAAAAAACAAATAAGCATATTATTGCATGTCATACTGCAGAGCAGTATTGTCACTAATGTTAAGGGTATTCGTACCAATACACCATAGGGAAATAAAAAATCAAACTTGTGCCAAAATTCTGAAACATTGTCACTAATTTAATTCACTGATTCAAATTGCTGCCATTGCTACCACTATCACTGTGGAAAAACATGGAACAACCACTATTAAACCTCGTGCTATATAGCTCAAAACTCTCTCTCTCTCTCTCTCCCCAGAGGCAACTCTAAATAGTAAGTCTATACATCATCATAAGCAGTCCCTCAAAATCAAAGAAGACTTGCTTCCACTCTAAAAGCGAGTTCTCAGGTGACTGTAGTTTAATATGGGAATTACAGTCTCTGTCACAGGTGGAACAGACAGTCGTTGGAGAATAGGGTGGGTGGGGAGTCTGGTTTGCTGCATGCTCCTTCTGCTGCCTGCGCTTGGTTTCTGCATGCTCTCGGCGACGGGACTCGAGATGCTCAGCGCCCTCCCGGATGCTTTTCCTCCACTTAGGGTGGTCTTTGGCCAGGGATTCCCAGGTGTCGGTGGGGATGTTGCACTTTATCAAGGAGGCTTTGAGGGTGTCCTTGAAACGTAATGTAATGCTGGGTGGGTGTCTTTACACAGGTCAGGTGGACATAACAGAAAACTTTGACACATCCGATACACTGAATCCCCAGTAAACCAATGCAGTGTACAACTGCAATGCTGTTCAGGACCGGCAGGCTGAAGAGAATTTGAAAGTTTAAGATCCAGGCCCTACAATTGAGAATGTGTAAAAGGGTTGCGAAAGTGGTAGATGGCTAGAAAAGGTGGCAAAAGGATGGAGATAGGGAATCATGAGAAAATAGCTAAAGAAATGGTCAAGACGCAGACAACTGCAGAATCAACAGAAAAAAAAGGGGTTACCAAGAATTGAAGTTGAGGTTAGACACGGGTCATGAGAAAGCCCAAGGCAGTACAAAGAAAGAAAGCAATCCTAGATAGGAAGGGAAAAGTAATAGCTTCTACTGATAAGGAGGAAGAGAAACTAATTGGGTTCTTTACTGATAAGGGAAGACAGTGTAGCAAAGCTATAACTAACCTACCTGACACCAGCCCTAATTGGGAGACTTTCTTGCCTGCAATTGGACGTACTCGAGGGGGGGGGGGGGGGGGAGGGGGGAGGCAGAAAGGGATTGGATAGACCAAGTGCTAATCAAATGTGTTCTGTTTTGAAAATGTATATCTACTGTGCTTTTCGTGCTGAAAAGGAACTTGTCCAGGGGAAGGTAAACAGGCTCTGATTGAGAGTGTTCCTTTGTCTTGACAAGTCCTGGCCGGAGAATCTTCAATAAAGGTCTTTTACAGAAAAGGCAAGAGGTGTTCGCGTCAGTGTATTCGCTGAAACAGATTGCGGGAAAAAAATCCGTATTAACACAATGAGAAACTCAGCAATGAGATATTGCAATACCTATTACTGCCATGAGAAGGAGCTCCACTTTTACATATTGTAATTTGTTTAGCTCCTCTATTGACACAAGCCAAGCAGTGCCGCAGTACAGTCTCAGGTTCACTTGTCATTTAGCAACCAGGAGCCGGTGTAATCTCATTTTTTTATTACTGAGCATATACCCACTAAAGCCAGTCAAGTATGGAGAAAAGCCTCTGAACCAAGTCTTAACTAGTCCCCAATTTTAGTCACCCCACGCTCTGTCCTTATACTTTCACTTAAAGCCTGAGTAATGCACAATCCAATTATTAGCACCAGTATTTTTAAAGAAAGTAAACTATTTTCAGAGTGGGGCACAGACGCTTCTAAAGAAGAAATATTATCCTGAGGAAATGGGGCTAAAAAAGATAGCAAAGTAAAGCAATAATAATCACATTACAGACTATTTCATTCATGCGCTACCCTACGTCTTGGGTACTTAATACTCAACATCTTCTATCACAGAAAGCTGAACAAGCAGCACCTCCCCCTCCCCAGAACAACTCAATACCTAAAATACTCTACCAGAACAAATCTTACTCTCAGGGATGAGCGCGCCAGATTTCAGTCAAGTATCAGTTTGGCTCAATTGGCAGCCCTCTAGCTGCTGAGTCAAAAGATCCTGGGTTTCAAGTCTCACTCGAGAATTTGAGCACATAATCTAGGTTGACACTTAATGAAGCAATGTCAAAGGTGCTCTCTTTGAGAGACAATGTTAAACTGGGGCCCCAGGGTGAATATAAAAAATCCTATGGCATGATTTGGAGATAAGAAGGGGAGTTCTTGTGTCCTGACCAACATTTATACGTCAACCAACATGACAAAAACAGATCAACGTGTACGACGAAAACAGATTAACTGGTCATTTATCTTATTTAAGGTGTCAGCCTTGGCTCAGCGGTAGCACTCTTGTCCGAGTTAGAAATGTGTGTGTTTAAGTTCCATTCCAAGAACTTTATCATATAATCTAGGCTGACATTGCAGTGGAGTACTGAGGGAATACTGCACCGATGGAGGGTGAGATGTTAAACCAAGGTGCTGTCTGCACTCACAGGTGGACCTAAAAGATCCCTCAACACTATCCGAGAAAGAGCAGGGGAGTTCTCCCAGTGTCCTGTCAAACAATTATATCTGTACCAAAATTATTAAAACAGATTATTTGATCACATTGCTGTTTGTGGGACCTTGCTGATTGCAAATTGGCTATGTTTCCTTACAACAGTGACTACACTTCATTGGCTGTAAAGCACTTTGGGATGTACTGAGTTTTTTTTTAAAAAAGGTACAAGTTCTTTATTTACTGTTTGTTGGAGCTTACGGTGCGCAAATTAGTTATCTAATTTTCTGACATAGCAATGGTGACTGGACTCCAAAAGTAATTCAGTGTCTGTGAAACACTTTGGGACACGAAAGATGCTATACAAATACAAGTTATTTTCATATCTATCAATCAAAAATAGTATGTAGTCAGGCCAGCTGCTCCCTCTCCAAACCCCTCATTTTAATCATAAATTTTTATGAAAAAAAACTGCACATACCCAAGTGTGACAGAACATTTCTGTATAGTCAAGGCCAGTCTGGGGAAACGCTATATAAATACCTGATCTTGTTTCATAAATAACCTTCACAGAAAAGTTACACCCTTCATCTCTGCTAACTGTATCCTACTCTCCTCTGACTCTTACTGTGAAGAAACTCAGTGGCTACCAGGATTACCACACAATGGTGCAAGGAAGTGGGTAATTTTCATCATGCAACATACAAGCCACAGCACCAGAACTTTGCACTGGACCTGGACGAGAGTACCAGCAGCAAGGAGTAGAATGCTCTCTGGGATTCCCCACAGCCTGTTGAACTACACACATCCTTGGACACTAAACACTACACCAGAAGCTGAAGATGCACATCGCCCTCAAGTACCTGGGCCCTTGCCACAGATTTGCAGTTAAAGTAAAGAGAGGAACTAAATGTCACAATGCATAACTAACATCAGCCTGTTTCCTCAGCTAACAGATAAAACTGGTTGTGTGCTAGTGGTTCCTCCTTAGAGAGTTCCGGAATTTTGTCGTCAACAATTTTGTAGTGGTTTGAAGGTGAAAGAAAAAATTGCACTGCGTAGATAAAAGCAGAGAAACCAGTGGATCTGAGGGGAGTGAAACATATACAGAAGCAGACACAGCAGTGGATTCAGAGCAGGCACAAGAACTACTGCGTGGGCAAAGCAAAAGGAGTAGTGAAGCGTCAAAGTGGGGTCAATAAACACAGAAGCAGGGATGGTAGAAGGTTCCGCAGGGTAAACATTATACAGACAGAAGCATGGTTGGCAGCAGGAAATCGGAGTGGGCATCAGACTGAAGCAGAAATGACACTTTGGGTAGGTAATGCTTAGATGGAACCTGGGGAGGCAATGGAGTCAGTGATCACCGTACATATAGAAAGAAAGTACATGCGTTTAAAGCGAACCTTTCACAACCTCAGGATAACTATTCATACCCGATGAAGCACGGTAGTTTTGCAGTGTAGTAACTGTGCAATGTAGGAAGTGCGACAGCCAATTTTCACACAAGTGACCGAAAATTCGCTACCGCCCAGTTATCTCATTGGTATTTGAGATCCCTAGGGGGAAAATTCGGGTCGTTTGTGCCTCCCATTAGCACCCGGGTGCGGTGCCGCTACCGACTCCTGGGAAATTCCGAAGGAGCTGAACAGCGGCGCTAGCCGGTAGCACCCTGTTCCTACCGGTAGCACCCCGGGCATGGAAATCCCGCTCCGCGAGCTATATTGGGCTTACCAACTCCGAGAGGAAGTGGACTGAGGCGCAAAGGGATGCTGCTGGCGGGAAGACAGGGCCCTCCCCTTCCATTAAACAGGAGGGCCAAGTTGCCAACTCCGCAGTAGGGGGAAGGGGCCATCACTGGGCAACCAGGGAGCGGGGAGCCGTGGCAGCAGCCCAGCACACAAGCGGAGTTCTGGGGCTGTAAGATCACGACACAGACCCCGCGATCTGCAATGAAGAATTCCGCGTCGAACATTTTTTTTTTAAATTTCACTGTCGCATCTGCCCTTTCATTCCCGCCCCGCGAACGGCCTTCAACTGTGAAGCTTCACGGACGCTACCAAATTTTTGCTCCAAGACATTAACGGATCACTGCGCACAGTGATGCGGTCATCATCCGAGGCGCAAATGACCCAAATCTTTCCCCCAGCTCTCAAAACACCAATGAGATAATTAAACAGATAATGTTTTTTTTATATAACGTGACATTGGTTAAGGCATAGATGTTGGCTAGGATACCAGTTGAACTACCCTAAGCTTCTTCAAATAGTGCTATGGATCTTTTGCATCCATCAGATTTAATGTCCCATCCAAAAGCCAGGACCTCGGTCAATGCAGCCCTCTCTCAGTACTGCAATGAAGGCCCAGCCTCAAGTCTCTGAAGTGGGGCTTGAATCCATGACCTATCACATAGGCAAGAGTACTACAATTAAGCCAAGGCTAATGACAGAAGCTAGGATCCCAGTCATTGAACCCACCAAAAACTTCTGCGTGTGTCCTGTACAAAGAAATCAGTGCAGGTTGAATGGTTTGGTTAATAAATACTGTTGGGGTAAAAAGAAGACTTCTCTTTAAAGTGGACTCCCTGATATAAGGAATCGACACCTGCCCGTATTGTATAGCGGCCATGGAATCACGCAGACGAAACCTCGGTTTGCCGGTTTTATTATTCGAACATGCTCGGGAAATGTTCCGATGAACACTTCCCAGAACAAAGGTTTTACAATTACAGTTACAGTTTACCGAGGTGTGTGACCCTCCTACAAAACCACCGATTGGCCTACTGCTCAGACTGGCTCGGAGTGATTCTCCTCCACCTGTCCATCTCCCATGGTGTCACACCACTGGAATGTGTTCAACTTTGCCTCAGTTCCTCATGACGTGTGAATTGACCTTGCTTCCCAGGGTCTGCTATCAGATTCAGATGCTGTTTCCAATCTATGTCCCCAAACATTTGTGTCCTTGTTCTCTGTCCTGAATGAGTGTTCTCATCTTCAATGCAGTGTTGGCTACTTAAGATGGTTCATTAACCATCAGGCATTGCTGCCTCCCTCTTCTTAACCCAATATAATCGAGTGTATAAGCGTGCTTTACATACATAAGCGAGTTTTACATAATCGGTCAATATTACAATCCATACCATAAGACAGAGGAATTCCCAATTCCTCAGAACCTCCTAATTCCTTATGCTTCTTACTCAAGTGTACTTTTTACCCTCTTACAATACCATTCTATAACAAATGAACAGTTAAAAGAGTGAAGGTCATAATGTGCATTTTTCTTTTGCGATTAATTCTCTCTTGTCTCCTTCTCTCCTCGTGATACTGACTCCTTCCGGGTTGACGTAAAAGATCTCTCAGCTCTATTTTTATGAACAGAAAGTTATTCTCAGTCCTGGCCAATATAACTCCCTTATTCAACACAAGACGACTATCTGGTTAGTCATTAACTTGCTGTCTGCAAACTGGCTGCAACATTTGCTTACATGCAACAATGACTTAATTTCAAAAGTAATCCATTGGTTGTATAGCATTTTGGGATGTATAAATACAAATTCTTTCTTTCGATCATGAGTTATGGTTGCACATGCACTGGATGTCCTACATCACCATCAAATAACCATTATTTATATGAGCTTTGACAGTCATCAGCAGGCTATTCGACCAGAGAGAGCATCACAGCCAAACCCGATCTTGTCCTTATTTAGCATCCAACAAAGGTCTATGGGTTATAAATTTTCCCCTCCCTAACCGACATACACTGAGGCCAATTGTAATGGCCCTACTGCCACAATGGCTGCAACTCACAATAGACCAGGTATCAAACTTTCTTAACAATGCATTTACCTTCTATTCCCCCAGTCGTCATCTAGAATTTAAATAGTTGAATAATCCGGAATAATACCAGATTTTGAGTAGTCAGTCATCTCAAAGATTTTAGATCTGGTGTACACTGCAATTCTATTACACCCAGAACACAATCCAAGAAATCACTACAGCCCTCGAAAGGAGTCTGCAGAACCAGAACACACAGAAAAGGCAAGACATCAATAATTGCACGTCAGCTAGTTTTTAGTAGAAATCTGGTAAATGTCAATTACTGTTGCCGAATTACATTACTAAAGGCTGTTAGAGAAAAACTACAGAGTAGAACGTGTCCAAACAGCACAGGTCATAAATATGGAAACCATTACATTTTCATAATGAGAAAGACAAACACGTGCAGAGAAAGAAAGAAGCATAGAAACCTGCAGAGAGGGACATAGTGTGGAGAGAAAGAGGCACATACTTGAAAACAGAAAAGGAAAAAATGCAGAGAGAAACATGGAGAGTTCACAACATCAACAGAGAGACACACGAGAGAATGGAATAATTACATTCATCATCCTCACAAAACCATTAATCCCTCTCCAAAAACACCACCAACTAGTTGACTTTGAGTCCAATAAACTCTAATCATATCCAGCAGGAATCAATGACATAAATATTAATAATGAGCTCATGTAAAGAAAGATTCCAGGCCACAGCACAGTAAAGCACAGCATGGCCCCACCCCCCCTTCAAGTTCTTGCAGAGCTCGTTCACAGATTACTGATGAGAAAGGACGGATGAGGAAACTTGTTAATTGTGTATCAAGATGTAACTCAGGATCCACAGTAGTGAATGCGTTAACATGCTTGTCTTTTTGTATAGAATTTCTCGCTTGCTGTTTCTCCCAACCTGATAGTTCTATTTATCCCACACAATACAATACTAAATTACATTTCCCAATTAAGCAAAGCTAATGGCATTCATAACCCACATAAGATACAAAATAACTGCACACTACACCTTACTCTGTTGCTGTGGTAAAACATAAATTGTGGATTGTGCAGTACAAATCATTACCCACATACAGATAGAATCAAAATAAACTGAGGAAGCCTCAAACTAAATTTAACATCAGAAATAACTATAATTCAAAGGTCAAATACTGGTGGAATAGACTTATCTAGTACAGGATATGTAATCTTTTGGAACGGGGGGGGTGGGGGGCACGTTGAGTGGGTTGAGTAAGCGTACGTGGGGTTAGCGGGTGAGCGAGTGGTTAAACTCCATGTCCAACGTAATAACTTATTTTCTCTTAAACATTTCCACATTTATTTATTCTAAGCATTACAGACTTGTAAGTATGCGCAGCACCCCTTGCTGACACTTGTATCAAGAAGGATGCACATTTCCAAGAAAAATTAAAATGGCCATAAACTCAAGCTCAAATTTCCATATATTAAAATAGGGTTTCCTAGCCATTTCCACCACTGTCCCCTACCAACATACTTGGGCTGCTCCACTCAATGCCACTGTCACTATGATTGTTTTGGATATCTATTCTCCAAAGTGGTTGTGTTTTTTCCAGTTGATTAGTGTTTTGAACTCCTAAGCCTGAACCATTGGCAAGAGCTCCCCAATTGTCAGTAAAAGGTGTTATTCTACATCCAACAATGAGGGAGTAGTTTATCCAATCCTCCAGGCCCACGAATTTCTAAACATTGCAACCACCAGAAGAAACTTGTGCATACAAGCATGCAAGTAGAAAATAACCCACTCAGGCCTACGAGAGTCAAATTATGGGATTTCACGGACGGATCTTACGCATAGCCTATAACTTGGACACCTAGCCCAACAAGTTTCATGGGGAACCAGATCAATTCATTTTTTTAAGCAAACAAGCCAAATGCCTTTTTACATCCCTATATTCTCATGATACTCAGCAGGTAACAAAAATACAAAATTTATTTCACAAATTAGGAAATTCTTATTGTATTAGTTACCCAAAGATTCTATTTATCTTTTTAAAATTATCTTAATTTTCTTTTATTGTTGTATCATAAGGAACAGGATGAGGAGATTAAGGAGCCATTAACTGAAGAGCCCAGCAAAGAATAAACTATTCACTTCAACTGTTATTACAGCACTGATACAGCATCAAGAGGAAAATCAATAAACCTGGCAGAGTCCAAAAGAAAGCCAGAATTAGAAGCAATGCCTTGCCAGCAAAGAGTTGTAGTTAATAGTAGTATCACTGCACAATACCCAAGGAATGCAGCACCAGAGGTACACATGAAAATCTCAAATATTTCCATTTCTGCAAATGTAAATGTCATGTATCAGTAATCAGGAAAAGACAACAGAAGTTTACATGGGATCAGTTGCTCCACAAGTCATCAGCAACATAATCGCAGGTCCCATTGTTCTTATTGAACACTGACTCAAATTTAATGTAAAATCCAGTGTTCCTATTATATGTGGACTCTAATTGAATGTAATATGCCATGTCCTTGTAAGCTGTACATTATCTCAGGTGTATTGTAAACTCCTTTGCTCTTTAATATGTAAGAAAAGGAGGAGAGAGAGTATTGCAGCAGCAATTTGAACAGCCTGGGTGCCACATCAGCCCAAAGGCAAACACACTGTACTGACAGGTTCTTCATTTATATTGAAGCTCAACTCCATATGGTGCTGAAGGCTGATGGTGCAACTGCGTGTATGAGATCTATTGCAGCCAACTACCTCCTGGCACACTGCCAGAGTTAATTGCAGTCCTGGAATCAATATGGAGTCCCCTTTAAGCTTTTGTGTACATTGAATGTTTCTCATATTTCTTCAAACTAACTCTTGCTGTGTATAATCTCCAGCTGCCAGATCATCACTTTCCTGACCAGTGGAAATTAGAGTTATTCTACAAAGGGCTAGCCCATGGTTCTTGGCTTTTTGAAATTGCTCAACAAGGATTGTTAACTAATTGCACTAAGGAGCACAGGAAACTCCTTCTGATAGCATGAATCAACTCTCTGTCACCAAAGAGGAAGAGGGGAGCACGGCAGGGGTCAGGAAATGGGAGTGCAGAATGAATTGTGTGGTGGCTGATGACATCACTTCAGATACATTCCACGGAGTTACGAAAACCATTATACATTTGCAAAACCAAGTCACATAAATTGCATCAAATCAGAATTTGGTACTACATAGCAGAAGTGAGTGGAAATCCCATCACATTATTTACACCAAAAATACTACATCATTAAAACAATGAAAGGCATAGATAAGCAAGCTACTTAACCTCGATAATGATGGAATCGCCCGTTGAATCAACGGACAGAATCATAGAATGGTTACAGCACAGAAGGCAGCTATTCGGCCCGTCGAGCCTGTACCAGCTCTTTGCAAGAGCACCTCAGTTAGGCCCATTCCCCCACCCTTTCCCACAGCCCTGCAATTTTTTTTCTTTCAAGTATTCATCCGACTGTGATCGAGTCCGCCTCCACCATCCTTTCAGGCAGTGCATCTCAGATCCTAATCACTCGTTGCATTAAAAAGTTTTTTCTTATGTCGCCTTTGGTTCTTTTGCCAAACACCTTAAATCTGTGACCTCTGGTTCTCGACCCTTCTGCCAATGGGAACAATTTCTCTCTATCTACTCTGTCTAGATCCTTCATGATTTTGAACACCTCAATCAAATCTCCTCTCAATCTTCTCTGCTCCAAGAAGAACCACCCCAACTTCTCTAATCTATCCACATAACTGAAGTCCCTCAACCCTGGTGCTCAGTGTTCAATAAAGTGTGGTGCTCAGAATAGGACACAATACTTCAGTTGAGGCCGAACCAGTGTTTTAAAAAGGTTCATCATAATTTCCACACTTTTGTACTCTATACCTCTTTTCATGAAGACTGATGAGTCTCAGTTGTTATGGGTGCACTGATAACAGAGGAGCCCAATCCTGGACACACACATCGTACTGAAAGCCAGGTGAAGCAGATGGACAAGATGCCTCACGTGCCAGACCTCGCGACCTCGCAGCCTCAAATTCATTCAAACCGACCCAACTGACATCCTGATCCATCGGCAGCTGTGCCTTCCCAAGTGATGGGGTTAATATTGCAACATTTCATGGTATTATTTTGCATGTCTTTAAAGAGTTTCATCTGCCACTTCTTATGATTTTCCAGACTGCAGCTCACTGTCGGTGGCGGCTTTGGGAGTTCTATAATCAGGCAGGCGAACATGGCCACAAATAAATCTTTTTGATCATGGCCTCAATTCCAGTTATATTGTAGCACCTTAGTACATTAGGCACCGTGTCCTGCCACTTGATGCCAGTGATGTGCCGTGGACAGTACAGATGGAAATGGTCAAGTCGCTTTGTATGACTGCTGTAGCAGTCCCATAACTCCGATTCATACAGTAAAGCAGTGAGGACAAAAGCTTGGCAGATGAACCCCTCATCACTGCCAGAGTCTCTGCTCCAGTTTGTCAAAGGCGGTGCTAGCCTTGCCAATCCAGTGAGCGCCACCATTAAATGTGGCATTCTGCAAGTGAAAGCCACTGAGGTAGCAGATTTTGTCCATGACCTTAAGTGGTACATTAATCGTAACCACAGGGGTATGCTGAATGACCAGTATGGGCTGGACCATGACTTTGGTCTAAAAATGTTCCTTCATCTTCTGGGTTTTAGTTCTGATGAAGGGCTACATGATGATAACCTGTCTTTTCTCTTTACAGATGCTGACTGACCTGCTGTGTAATTACAGCAGTTCTGGGTTTATTTGTGATTCAAATCAATTCTAATTAGTTAACTCACACAAATGCCAAGGCACTTACCAACATGTACACAAGATCAGCAGTGGCATTATATAGTATTGTCAGTATTCAGCAGCAGGTGAACACAGCCATACAACTGACACTAATATCATCATCATAGGCGATCCCTAGTCCTGAACTCCAATTGAGGGGGTAGAAGATGCCCGTGCGTGGATTTTTGTTAACGTGTGGTGACCGTTGCACATCAGCCACCACACGGGCTTGACAGAGCTAGGCCTTTGTCCAGTGGCAAGGGTTAACCAGGACGACTGGAGACCAGCTCTACTGCACAGACCTAATTTTCACACATATCGCAGTGTGGGCAGGCCCGTGCTGCCACTGGGCCCTAGCGCTGTTATCATAGCAAAATGTCCAAAGTGCATTACAGAAATGCTGATTGAAAACCAAACATGCCATATAACTGGCAGGTAATGACATCTCATCAAAGAGAAATCCCAGCCATCTCCCCATGATGTTCAACAGCACCACCACAACACCTTGAGGATCATTACTAACCAGAAGCTGAACTGGACCAACCATATCAACACAGTGGCTACACAGGCAGGGCAAAGATTGGGTACTCTATGACGAGTGGCTCACTTCCTGACCCTTCAAATACTCTTCACCATCCACAGGACTGAATTCAGCACTGTGATGGAATCACTCACCACTCACCTGGCTGGGTGCAGTCGCAACAACACACAAGAATCTTAACACCATCCAAGACAAAGCTTTTTGCGTGATCAGTGCCCCTGGGCTCAATATCCACCCCTCCATCACCAGTGCACTGTGACTACAGTAGGTGCGATCGACAGGATACACTACAGCAATTCACTAATGTTACTTTAACAGCACCTCCCTTCCCTGTGACCTTTACTATCAAGAAAACTAAGACCAACAATATCGTATGAATACCATTGCCTCCAAGTTCCCCAAGTCACACACCATCATGACTTGGACCTATATCACTGTTCCTTCTTCATTGCTGGGTCAATATCTGGAATTCCCAACCTAACACCATTGGGCATCATCAACACAAGTGATTCAAGGAGAAGGCCTTGCCAGTGTCACCCACATCCAGAAAACAAAAACAAAAGCAGAACTTAGAAGTTAGGGAAGATGACCAAAAGCATGGTTCAATAGATAGGTTTTGAGAAAGCTTGCGCAGTTAGGTTTAAATGTTGAAAGGCAGAAAGGCTTTCTATAGCACATCGTTTCTGAGTCAGAAGGTTTTGGATTCAAGCCTCACTTCAGCACTTGAGTGCATAATCTATCTTTCACTTCCATGCAATGGTGGAATGTTAAACCGAAGCCCCTTCTGCTTGTTCCATTGGTGCAGGTGAACATTAACAGTCCAATGGTACTATTCAAATACAAGAGGGGACAGTAACATTCCCTTAACCGACACATCAAAAACAGATGGACTGTTCACTCATGTGAGGACTTGTGGTGTTCAAAATGGCAACGACATACAATGGGTTACTTTGAAATATGAAGTATGAGAAGTGCTTCAGAATAATTCCAATATGTAATAAAGAGCTTTTACCATTGATAAAGGTATGAGGGAAAGAGATATGCTGTATAAACTTAGACTCAGAAGAGTGGAGGGTGCAAGCTGGGATGTACTTCCATCTACAGGCCATTGCTTTTGAAACAGGTTTTCAAGGAAGCTGTATATACCAGTTCCACCAACTCTTTCTTCCTAATCTGCAAAGGACAATGTTTCCTAAAATTCACATCAAATCATGTCCCTTTCACATTTTATATGCATGAAAGATTGAACTTGACTCTGAAGTGTCAGCCTTGGCTCAGTGGTAGCATTCTCACCTCTGAGGCAGAAGGTTGCGGATTCAAGTCCCGCTCTAGAGACTTGAATACATAATCTAGGCTGACACTTGTGTGCAGTACTGATGGAGTGCTGTACTGTCAAAGATGCGGCCCCTTCAGATGCTTAGTCAAGAACCCGTCTGCCCTCTCAGGAGGACGTTAAAGATCCCACGGCAAATATTCGAGGAAGAGCAAGGGAGTTCTCCCTGGCCAACATTTATCCTTCAAACAACACTAAAGCAGATTATCTAGTTATTTAACTCACTGGTGCTTGTGGGACTTTGCTGTGCACAAATTGGCTGCTGCATTTCACAACATATCAAAAGTGACTACATTCAAAAGTACTTGATTGGCGATAAAATACTTTGGGCTGCTCTGACGTGAAAGGCACTATATAAATGCAAGTTCTTTCTTTCTAGCTCTTTTTTATACTTGCGGCTTGCTTTCATTCTGTACTGTTAGCAGTTGCCAGTCACAGAATACAGAAGCGATAGTTTAAAACATCCCTAAACAAAACTAAGTGACAAAGAGCAACCATCTCAATGTCACCCATGAAAGAAATCTCCAACCAAATATGGGAATTTGGGGAAGTTCTGTTAATTCTCAAAATGGCATCAAGTCTATAGTTAGTGAGTCAAACATGCAGAACGGAACATCAGCAGCTTGTATATCCAACCACCTCTTCAAGCCCCACCCACCCTGTCCCAATCCTGGTCTCTCTCAGAGGTCAGAGAAAGGAGTGAACAGTATGACGTGGGCCTGAAAAGGGGATGGAAATGAACATGCATAGCTGATAGGAATAGACTGAGGTACAACCAATGCAGTCATATGTTGCTAGGAAGCTGACTGTCTACAAATAATGATATTGTTCCAGGACTGTGACAATTGTTCTTTTATCAGCATGTATACAGAAGGACTGGGATGACCTCCATTCCAATCATGCACTAAGTAAATGATATTTCTACACAAGACCACTTCGCATCATTCTTGGTGCAATGAAATAACAATCTACATTTATATAGCACCTCTAACATATTAAAAAAAAATCCCAGGGTATTTGACAAATGGAAATCGGTGTAAATAAATGTTGAGCCAGAGAGAGAGAGATTAAGGAGGAGACCAAAAGACATGGAAGAGGATAGAGAAATGCAACTTATCTAAGAAGGCAGTTTCAGAGAGTGCAGCCAAAGTGAAAATTAGGGAAAGCACGCAAAGGGCCAGAATCAGAGGGTGCTTTTAGGAACATGAAGTCAGTCTGGGACAGTGAGGATAGAGGTGATGTGCAAGGGAGAAAACAACTAATGCAGAACAAAATATGGGCAGCTGCATTTTGCACAATTTGGTGTTTGTGGAGGGTGAAGGTCGAGAGGCTAGATTGGAGTGTACTTAAATAATTGAGTCGCTGTGACAACAGCATGGATTAGGCTGAAGTACATTGGGGAATTAAGAGCGTCTTGGATGACTAGGGTGTGGAATTAAAAGCTGAGCTCAAGGTCAAACAGGATACCAAGATTATGTACTGTTTAGTTCAGTCCGAATGAGTGGCCGGGAAAGGAAATGGAATTAGTCGCAGGAGAATTTATATTTTGCAATCTTTAATTAAAGATAAAATGACTAAATATCTGGATGAAGAGAAGATAATTAAAAGCAGCCAAAACAGATTTCAGAAAGGAAGACTGTGCTTGCCAAGCCTGATAAAGCTCTTTGAGGAGACGGCAGACATGGTGCACATGGACTTTCAGGAAGCCTTTGTCAAGATACCACTCCGAAACTACGGGGCAAGATTAGAGGGTATGGAATTGGGAGAGGATAGCTAATTGGATTATAAACTGTTTAGAAGGGAGGAACGAGAGAGTAGGGGTTAAGGGCAGTTTCGCAAAGTGGTTGGAAGTGTGCAGCAGTGTCCCAATGGGTACTGTTCTGGCATCTCTATTGTTCACTGTGTACATCAATGACTTGGATACAAGGCTAGAGGGAATAGTGTCCAATTTTTAATTTAATATTAGATTACGAGGTATACTAAAATAGGAGGCATAATAAATAATACTGGTGACCAAAGGAAGCTATAATTGTTAAGATAATCGAATGGGCAAAAAAGTGACAGATGGAAAACTCAAGGTCATTAAATGATAGGTGCTATATTTTGATTAAATAAAATGAAAGTAATAATTATACTTTGAATGGAAGAATGCTAGGTGTTAGGGTAGAGCAGAGGTGCTTGGGGGTTCAGGTTCACAAGATATTGGTCTAGATTTTGCATTGAAAATAACAGCGAGACTAACAGCGCTTACCGTTATTCAGGAGTAAATTGGAAATCAACTTCCAGAATCCGTATATGCGCAGTTAAATGCGGAAATCAGGAGATTGCTGCCCGATTTGCCCTGTTCCTCCACAAGCTTCGCTATACCGGGACCTTGCTGAGAGACTTGGCATTAAAACACATGAAGGGTATGAAGCTGCTGCACTTAGCCAAAAGTTATCCAGCAAACACAACTGAAAAGGTTAGAGCTGGTGCATTTTTATGGCGTGATAAGTCTTAATTACCACCAAACAACCTTTCTAGCCCTGAAAATTTAATTTTACAAGTATGGAGTCTCATTCCTTCAGAATTTAATTATTGTTGGAGAAATATAAATATAAAAAATTTAAAGAATTTTTTTTTCTGACTCTTATCTCCCTCTCTCTCTCAATCCCAACTTTCTTTCCTTCACTTTATTTTGCTTTATGTACATGATTTTTACAACAAATACTCTAATGTATACTTCCTGGTCTACACTCTGTGTCTCAGATGAGGCTTCTTCAATCTGATTGAAGAGCCACGCTATTGCTTGGCCTGCTCTCACACACTGCAGATCCCTGGTAGAGGGAACTGCAATGGATCAGACGCCCGATGACAGCAAGTTGCCAGTCAAAATCCCACAAAAAGTCTGTAAGCGAAGTGAACAGCAAGGCCCGTTCCTTCGATGCTGACTGCAATATCTCAGCCATTAAAAGCAGCACTTCAAGTAGATAATACCATAAAAACGGTTAATGGAATATTGGGTTTTATCACAAAAGATCTGGATTTAAAGGTGTATGTATATACACAATCTTGGTAAGACCAGAGTTTGAGTATTGTTTGTAGTTTTGGATATCACACAATAGAAGGATATTGATGCAATAAAGAGGTTATAGCGCAGATTCACTGGTATTCTGCCTGGTGTGAGGAAATACAAATACGAACAAAGACTTGAAAATTGGGGTTGCTGTTGTTAAAACAGAGGGAATTAAGGTGTGATTTAATAGAGATGTTTAAAATTATGATGGGATGGGACAGAGTAGATAGAAGGAGACTGTTTTCAATGATTGACGGGTTGAGAATAAGGTGGCATAGATACAAGAATAAACGTTGGAGCACAGGTGAATTTATTTTCTACAAGGGGTTTGCAAGGCTGTGGAATGCACGACTGGAATTAGTGATTGAAACATCAAACATGTCAATAATTAAGAATAAGTTTCTTGGCCTTCATGATGATCCTGGAATGGTAAGCAGTTTCGCCTCAAGACAGCAAGGTATGTTCATACTTGACATGGTCGAGCCAGATTCAGTGATGGATGACCAGACCAGATGTGTGCCAGGTACATTTAAGGTTACGGCTCTCTGATTTGATGGAATGCAGATAGGGATTATTGCAGGGTGAAAGGCGTGAATGATAGAGATGGTAAGCGATTTGGAAGGTACAATAATGTTAAAGCCAGAAGTGTGGGAACAGTTAAGCAGATGTTGTTGGGGGGGTGGGGGGGGAAGTCAGACAAGAGGAATTGGGAGGGTCTGAAATTGAATTAATGACGGAGCTACCAGAGTTCTTCCATGGGTAGATGGTGAGGGTAGTGCGAGTAAGGAAAGCTATGGCGCTTTAGGTGGGGAGGGAGACACGGAAGTAGTAGTGGAAGATAGCCTTTTCAGTGATGGTGATATTGGGGTGGAGAGACCATGAGAAATGTGGAAGTCAAGTGAGTGGCTGTGGATATGGGTAGGCAAGTTTGAGAGAAAAATGAGACCAAGCAAGAACAGAGAAGTTGTGTTAGGGGTGTTTAGGTATAGGTGGAAATCAGCAAGGATGAAGAGAGCTCCAGTTTAGAGGCTAAGAAAAGACAAATTGGTGAGGAAGTTGACATGGGTCTTAGGAACAGGTCAAGGATTTTGAATAAGAGGCAGGAGGGATGGAACTTGGTGAGGTGTTTTGCGTAGAGGATGCCAGAGGAGCCGGGAGAGGCCATGGTGTGATTTGGTAATGAGGCCCACGCTTGCACGGCAACAGTTGGGTGGGTATAGACAAATCGGGAGGCTTTGGTGAGGGGGAAGCAATCACTACCCGTAAGCTATGTTTTAGGTAGTACCGGGATGTGATGATAAAGTTGTGCATGGCATGGATCTTATTCAAAGAAGCAGCAAATGTTCTGGAGAGTGAAGTAGTAATGGTTGCATTGCCACAGGTTTGAGAGGGGGAATGGAAGAGGTAAGAGGAGACTAAAAATGTTAACATAGAAACATAGAAACATAGAAAATAGGTGCAGGAGTAGGCCATTCGGCCCTTCTAGCCTGCACCGCCATTCAATGAGTTCATGGCTGAACATTCAACTTCAGTACCCCATTCCTGCTTTCTCGCCATACCCCTTGATCCCCCTAGCAGTAAGGACCTCATCCAACTCCTTTTTGAATATATTTAGTGAATTGGCCTCAACAACTTTCTGTGGTAGAGAATTCCACAGGTTCACCACTCTCTGGGTGAAGAAGTTCCTCCGCATCTCGGTCCTAAATGGCTTACCCCTTATCCTTAGACTGTGACCCCTGGTTCTGGACTTCCCCAACATTGGGAACATTCTTCCTGCATCTAACCTGTCTAACCCCGTCAGAATTTTATATGTTTCTATGAGGTCCCCTCTCATTCTTCTGAACTCCAGTGAATACAAGCCCAGTTGATCCAGTCTTTCTTGATAGGTCAGTCCCGCCATCCCGGGAATCAGTCTGGTGAACCTTCGCTGCACTCCCTCAATAGCAAGAATGTCCTTCCTCAGGTTAGGAGACCAAAACTGTACACAATACTCCAGGTGTGGCCTCACCAATGCCCTGTACAACTGTAGCAACACCTCCCTGCCCCTGTACTCAAATCCCCTTGCTATGAAGGCCAACATGCCATTTGCTTTCTTAACCGCCTGCTGCACCTGCATGCCAACCTTCAATGACTGATGTACCATGACACCCAGGTCTCTTTGCACCTCCCCTTTTCCTAATCTGTCACCATTCAGATAATAGTCTGTCTCTCTGTTTTTACCACCAAAGTGGATAACCTCACATTTATCCACATTATACTTCATCTGCCATGCATTTGCCCACTCACCTAACCTATCCAAGTCGCTCTGCAGCCTCACATCATCCTCCTCGCAGCTCACACTGCCACCCAACTTAGTGTCATCCGCAAATTTGGAGATACTACATTTAATCCCCTCATCTAAATCATTAATGTACAGTATAAACAGCTGGGGCCCCAGCACAGAACCTTGCGGTACCCCACTAGTCACTGCCTGCCATTCTGAAAAGTACCCATTTACTCCTACTCTTTGCTTCCTGTCTGACAACCAGTTCTCAATCCATGTCAGTACACTACCCCCAATCCCATGTGCTCTAACTTTGCACATCAATCTCTTAACTCCTAAGACTGAGCAAAATTCTCATCAGGAGGGAAAATGGGAGCGGAGAGAGAGAAGGCTCAGTGATAGTGACAAGAGAGAGGAATAGAATAGGAAAGCAAAGCCCTGAAGAAGAAGGGCGAGGAGAACGGAAGCATGGCCAGCTGAAAATTTGAGCAAGGGAGGCGACAGTATGGACAATGATGGCTGGAAAATGAAGAATGGAGAGATTGGGGCTCAGATCCAGAGCAGCAGGCAAAATGGAGAAAGGGGAAACCTTAGATCATATGGGTTAACAGTGAAGATGTAGGCATGACATGCAGGGAACTTAGAGTTGTTCTGATAGGAGAGGACGAACATGCATTTCAAGCTTCCTGCACTAACAGTACCATGACTTTATGACAGACTGTGGGAGAAACTGGTAACAATGACAGGTTTAATGATTAATAAGAGGTATCCAGAACACATTATAAATATCTGAGGTAGCCATTTCAAGGCTGTAACCCAACTCCAGAGTTCAAAGGGCATTCACAAAGTACTTTTATCATGATACCTGAACCTCTCGTTTCAATTACAGCCTGTAACTCATTCTCTACCATCCATTATTATATTTGGTTCACTCAGTAGAACAAAGGAAAACATTATTCAACTAAAATGAAAGGTTGAAAAACAGTTTTGTTTCATCGTTGATTCCTCTCTGATGTTGATGAAAAATTGAAGTGGACATAGCAGAATTAAACCACACATTAAGACCATTCTCCACATAGTGTTATCATTAGTATTTCAGTAAAACACAATGATACACTAGTAAAATATTAATACGATGTCCACTTGAACTATGTGAAACATCCAGCAGTACAATTGCAGATTTTGTCCTTCCAGCCCAGGACTTTGGCTAGAGGGAACATTCTGAGCTGTATAAATCTACGGTGAAATACCATTGCTTGCAGGTTTATCATTGGAGGTAGTAGTGACAGGAGAACGATCGAGTGAGTTGATTGCCCCAGTTTTGGAATCCATGAGTTATTCACAGTTGGTGCCAAAGGTGAGGGTGGAGGAGTGAGGTTGGAGTAGGCAGCTGACAGTGGAGAACATGAGGTTGTCTTTACCATCCAGGGTGATTCTGGAATAAGACTTGGTTTCAGAGAGGGAGAGATGGTACTGCTTGAGGTGCTCAAATCAAATCTGGCATTAAGATGGTCAGAACAGCCAGGTGCCAATTGTGCTCAAGTCTGTAGCCTTCAGATTTAGGGATGAAAAGGGGTTTGCCAAGAGAGCTGGAGCGAATGATTGAGAGAAATTTGGTGGGAATGTGGTCATCAGAAACAGAGATGAGACAGCTGTTGAGCAAGTCAACTGAGGCAGTGAAGTTATGGTGGACAGTGGATCTGAGGAGGGGGGCCTGGAGAGTGGTTTTTCCTAAAAAAAACAGCCTTGACCCCTCTGTCCTTACAAACTACCACTCCATTTCCAATCTCTCTCTCTCTTCTCCAAATTCCTTGAACATGTTGCAACCTCCCAAATCCACACCAATCTTTCTAATAACTCCATTTGCATTTCTCTATCAGGTTTCCACTCCTGCTACAGCCCTAATCCAAGTTATAAATGGCATCCTCTATGACTGTGACTTTGGTACATTATCCCTTCTCGTCCTCCTAAACCTCTCTGCAGCCTTTGATATGGTCGCCACAACAGCCGCCGTCCAGTTCAGTGGGCCTAACCTCGCATACTTCCACTCTTATCGATCCGATCATAGCCAGAGCATTTGCAGCAATGGTTTCACTTCCCACCTCTGCACCATTACCTCGAGTCCTCCAAGGATCTACCCTTGGCCTACTCCTCGTCCTCACTTATATACTGCTCTTTGATGACATTATCCGAAGACATATGGTCAGCTTCCATTTGTTTGTTGATGACACCCAGCTCTACTCATCCACCACCACTCTTGTCCCCTTCACTGCTTCAGTGTTATCAAACTGTTTGTCCGACATCCAGTCTTGGATGTCCACAGTTTCCGCCAGCTAAACATTTCTAAGACCAAACACTTCATCTTCGACCATCACCACAAATTCCGTGCCCTTGTCACCGATTCCATTCCCCTTCCCAGCCGCGGTCTCAGGGTGAACCAGACTGATCGCAACCTTGGCATCCTATTGGACAATTGCCCTAAGGTTCCAACCTCCCCATTAATAAGACCACCTATTTCAAACGCTACCAACAGACTCTTCCCATCCTCAGTCCATCTGTCACTGAATGTTCATTCATGCCTTTGCCACCTCTAGACTCGACTATTGCAATGTTCTACTGGATAGCTCCCATCATCCAGACTGTGCAAACTTCAGCTCATCCAAAATTCTGCTGCCCATATTCTATCTAACACCATCCCACTCATCCATCACCCCTGTTCTTGCTGATCATTGTCTCATTGTTCCCAAATGTTTCAAATGCTAAATTATCTTTGTATTTAAATCCTTTCATGGCCTTGCCCCTTCTCTTCTCATCCAGCCCTCCGCTCACCCCTCCCTCCTGGATCTCCATTCCCCCGAATGTGACCTCTTGTGCACCCCAACCATTGTCGGCCGTGCCTTGAGCCACCTTGGCCTCACACTCTGAAATTCCCTCCCTAAACCTCTTGGTCTCTCCTCCCTAAAATCCATCTCTCCATCCAAGATCTTGGTCAGCCCTCCTAGTATTTCCTTCTTTGACTTGGCTTTAATTCTTTGTTTATGCTTCTGTGAAGCGCCTTGGGATATATTTTCCATGTTAAGCGCGTTATCTAAATGAAAGTTGTTCAATATTCTGCAACTCCATACAGTTAAGTAGATAGTAACCCTTACCCTGGTTAACAACCAGGAACTCTGCATAGCAAGTAATCTTTAGCTTGCCTAATTAACAAGAACTCTGTATAGTTATACACAGACATACTATTACAGTGGTTTCCACATTGAAAGCTTCAATACATTTCACTGTGACTCACGAGAGAAAACCTGGAATGAAGGTGTAACCAATTTCTTTCTTGATCAGTCATGTCTATAGAAGTGAGCTCACCACTGTATATCTGATTCAAGTTTTATTCTGTTGACATAAAAGTCCATGGGCACCATAAAGGGCATGTTTGGATTGTGTTATTGCAAATATTATAATGTCCACATGCAGGCTGTTCTCACCCTCAGTATGTTACATAAACAGCTGCATTCCATCTCTTATCAAAAATCAAATTTTACACACTGCCAAGTGAACCACACCCATAGCAGTTTCCATAGCTGCACTCCAAATCTATGGAGGTGCATACTAAAAAAGCTGAGTTGTCACAGAAACAGAAACTGAGGTTAGGGGTAAAAGAGACTTAACAGGTTTATGCTGATTGGCACAGTTTCTATGGGTAACAACATAGATCCTGTTTGTATGGAGATTTTGGTCTGCAAGGCCATTTTTGTTCTTTCTCTGTTACTGTATATGCACTGCTCGTCAATACATGCAGGGCATATTAGGCAAGTGAATGTATCCTGAGGCCCCAGGGGAGAGGCAGAGAGAGAATGGGAAAAGCACGCGAGTGCACAAGACAAATATATCCACGCATACGAGACAAATAGAAAAGACACAGTAACAGAGAAAGAACAAAAATGGCTTTGGAGACCAAAATCTCCATACAAACAGGATATATGTTGTTACCCATAGAAACTGTGCCAATCAACATAAACCTGTTAAGTCTCTTTTACCCCTAACCTCAGTTTCTGTGACAACTCAGCTTTTTTAGTATGCATCTCCAAGGATTGTTTAAAGAAATATAACCCAGCCGAATTCATTTCAGCTGTTTAATCTATGTTACCATTGTTCTCACGTGTTCAACTGCCTGATCTTGGTAACAATTGTCATAATTTATCAGATGAAAAGGTAATAGTTTCGAAGTTTAAGAACTCAGGGACATGTCTCACCATGAGCTTAAATTTGTGGTATCCATACATGTTGACAACCAAGACCACTATCACAAAAATCAAATACAAACCACAAGAAACATTTAAAACAGAGCTCTGCTCTCCCATTCACCAAGCTCACACATTCTAGTGATGGAACGCTGCCCTCTACAACAGTTCTAGTGGTGGGGCAATGCTCACATTCAGAGAGGCTGATTCCTCAACCTTGAATCATAAACAGGGATAGAGAGAACAGAAATCCTAGATAAATAAAACATCGGATTGCAGCAAGAAAGCAAACAGATACTATTCAGCATCAACCGGTGGAGGGAGTCATTCGCATTCCAGGCATTTTGTGGTTATGTGGGGTAACTGCTTTGTCTAATAAAATATAGCATAAAATATGAAAATATATACATTAGGAAAAGAAATGAACAGGATGTTTTCACACAGCTGCTGCCAGCTCACTTAGAATGACACTCACATGGGCAGGAAATTGCACATTGATGAGAATCTAACCAGAGAGAAAATACCAAAAAATGAGACAGGTCAAAAAAAACAAACCCTGTGGCATTTTTTATGATGTATTTTTTCCAACTTTGAAGTACAATATCAGATGCATAGTAACCGAGTCACAACTGTACAATGACTTCTGTTTAGATCTCCGGACTTTCAGACAGCACTTGCATTGGACAAGTGGCAATGAAGATTGTTACAGCCACTGTAACATGTTATGGGCAGTCCTCCACTACAGTATATTCTGCAGTAAAATACAGCTTGCATGATTACTATCTGGAAGAAACGTAGAGTTATAGGATAGCTGCCAACAGGCAATTGAACCACCCGTCCTGACCTGGCTGAGTGAAATGTATCTTGGGCAGTAACAATCTGTATTCAGTCTGAGGTCTGCTGTCCTCATAACTTGTATTTGAAGTTGTCACTGAAGAGGAAAGCAGTCCTGTATTAGTATTAAATGACTTCATTTCTCAAACCATCCGGAGAGACACCAACAAAACTACTGGTCAGCAGCTCTAAAATTCATGAGCCTGGCTCTGAGGAAATAGTTTTGATAAGTTAAGAGGCTCATGTGTAGCTTCAGCTAACCCCCTATCCTTACTTTTAATCGCTATTTACAGCTGCATGAAGATAGCCCCTTGTGTTGAGAGAGAGAGAGAGAAGGACTGACTCTCTACCCTCAGCCAACAAGCAAAGCCAGTGCGACTGAACACTGCTCCAATTCAGAATAAGGGCCAATACTTCAAAACCTCAAGACACAAGTAAGAAGTTGCACCATTGAATTATCAAACACAGGTACAGATGCTGTTTTCAGCTTGCTACACACACAATTTTTGGGGGGAGTGGGAGGGGGTTAGTGGTGGGGAGAGAATAGGAAGGGAAGGAGGAAAATCCAAAACATTTGCAGAATTTAAAATTTTATTGCTGTGGATTCCTAAGTGCTACTGATAGTCATATGGCACCCACAGAAGAAGCGATCATGAACTGCATCACAGCTCACCTTATGATGCAGCTGGGGATTGCAAATAATGAACATTAAGGCCTCAGTTATAAATGCCAGTAGCAGGTCTCGCACACGAGGACTATTTTCCAGATGTACACGGGCAGCTCACAAATGACAGGTAGTTCGTTTTGACGACTGAGACGGAAAGTTTCAATGCACCACCCTGGCCTTTCATTCTGTTTCTAAGTCAATATTTTGCCATCTTTTGAGGGGTCTCATTTTTAGTAAGCTAACTACTACAGTATTGTCAGAAAGGCAAAAAGTGGATAGTTGTGCAGGTTTACAACACATCCAACATACAGGAAACTGTCCTTTAAAAAGAAAGTGTGTTCCCCACCTTGTTTTGCAACTTGTCACCGAGAGAATTACACATAATACAAAACCATATCCTCTGTCTTATGACTGAACACATTTTGCCTCCACTTCCAATATTCCTCATCAGGAAAAATGGAGAACTGGATAGTAATTTGTCCATTTTACTCAGATCTGCCTGTTTTTCCAGCCATCAATTATTCAAAAGGCAACTTGCCTCGAGTAAACATTAGGATCCCACAGCAGCACTTCTATCAGAGCTCTCCACTGTCCCATGCACAGCTTTATTACTGCGAGAGGACAGATGGTGATTGGTAGCTGTGAAGAAACAGGCTTTTGTCGGAGAGGGAATACTATAAAAGGCAAAGTGGGCATTGTGTGACTTTAAACACAGCCAGCTCATCCTATGAACAAGTTTCATGCTACAATAGATTCTTGATTTTCATAAGAAGTTTTCCAAGACAGCAGCAGACTGGGATCTCATCCAAGTTCACCATCCCCAAGACAGCTAGATGAAGTGCAGCTGTGATTAGTTGAGGTTTGCTGGTCAGTACATTTTTTCTAAATCACTCCACTACTGATACAAATCTTCAAGTATTCACTCCCAGCTCATTCGAGCACACATTGAGCCAGGCTGTAGGCTACTAGGTCCTATTATGAAGTACCGATCTCAGAACTGCATTTCCCCACTCCCAAGCACACAATGCCCCAATTTCAGCCAGTAAGCTCCAGCTGAAGGTAAACACTTCCAACCTGGTAACGCCTTGTTGAAACTCCTCCACTATGTGCTAGAGACAAGTACCCTCCCAGACACCTTAAAGGTAGCCTTCGTCACATTAATATACATAAGAAAGTTAAGGATCCCACAAAATGCTCATGATATAAACCTATATCTCTCCTCAATGCTGACTAAAATATTGGTCAAGATTTTGGTCTCCAGATTCGATGCAGTCATAGTGGGCTGGTCCACACAAAATAAACAGAATCCATCAGCCTCTCGAGGGATAGCAGTAAATGAGTATGCAATGTGAGTCACCACTGCAATAGCACCAATATGCCTTGGTAGTCTCCCAGGATACACAAAAGACACTGAACTGGGTGGAGTAGAAACTTCTCTTTGCAACACTCAAGAAAATGGCCTTTAGTAACACATTCAAGAAGTGTATTACAATCGTGTACCCACATTCACAATGTGCACCAATGGCCTCAGTTCCTCAGACAAAACATTATGTTCCCCAAATGTCTCCCATCTCCCCTCCATTTTGCCTAGGGCACAATCACTGGCAACATGTATCAGAGTGAACCCAGCCATCCATGATACAGGCAGAAGGGATCCAACACAAAATAAGACTGTACGCTGATTACATACCAGTAGGCGTAAGCAACCCAACCACTTCTCTTGCTAGCATCTTTCAAAGCATCCTGAAAAATCCAGGTGCAAACTCAGCTACTCGAAAGCAAAAGGCATGTCCCTCACATAGGATGTCCTCGTACAAATATGGGAATCTTATCTCTTCCTAAAGGGTCCAGTATTAAATACCTGGGTGTACATGTAACACGAAAACTAACCATGCTGTACAAAATGGAATTTTGGCTTGCCCACAACTAACCAATATACACAGCAACTCAACTTGGTGGAACTACCTGATTATATCACTCCTGGCTAGGATGAATACAATCAAGATGAATATCTTCCCCTGCCACCTCTACCCATTAGATGTTAAACTTCTCAATTCCCCCTCACCCCCAAAATGGTCAACCATCTCTTTTTCTTTGATAGTGATGCGAGAGATCAGGAACTCAGCAGTGTGCAGAAAGTCACAGGCACAAAATCAGTGCCATTGCTCCATGCTGCTGCTCACTCCAGTATTACTGCACCATTTGTTGGTTCTTTCACACACATGATGACTGTCTCTTTAAAGAGCAGAAAAGTTGCACTGTGCAGCCGTGTTATGATTTTGTTTAAGGTACTCAGCAATTCCACGAAGTGTGCCAGGGTTTACTTTGCAAGTCAACTTCTTCCCATCAATGACATCGTTCACACAATCCTATGCTGCCAGAGGTAACTCCTGCTGAAAACAAAACACAGCAAGCCTAAGGCATGGCTTAAAATTCAAATGTGCAATTTGAAATAGTTTCAAAATGTTATAGGATTAAAGCATTGCAATTTGGTACATTAAAGGGTTTATTTTTTTACATATGTGACAGTAATAAGTGATTGTTGAATTTTATACAATGGGTGGCAAATATCTCTGCATGGATGTTCAGATTTTGTTCTATGTAATCTGTTTCTAGGTCCATCTGGTGCACCTGCAGCTTCATTCCTTTCAAAGGGTTGGGCAATAAATACAGTCTTGCCAACAACACACACTTCCAAGAACAAATTAAAAATAAACACATCATACCTTAAAGAATAGCCTCAGAGGCATGACATGTCTGTAGCAGGGGGAAGATCCCTTTGTGCAGGCTGGTTAACAGAGCAAAGAACTGGGAAGTTAACAGATAATTCACTAGTTGTGCCAAATATCTAATAAAGTAAATGTGAACAAATGAAAAAGTAACAAAAATACCAATGAGGAATAAATAACCAGCAGAAAACCGAGCAATCAAGTCTCTCAATTTTTTTTCAACGGTATAATCCATAAACCAATTAGTGTCCCAATCCCAAGCAAATCACTTGAATAATTTATTCAGTTTTCAATTGCCTTTTGCACACCAGTCCATGTATGCATACAAATAACAAAGATAAATTACTAGATTACCCATAAAACTGACCTTTTACTGTTTGAATTGCTTGCAAAAAATGTTCACTATTCCTGCCATTCTGTCTGAGGCTTTAGTTATAAATGTAATCTGGGGCTTGGATAGTGGGGGACTTCCAGCTGCTACAGACAAATGCTGTGCGAGAAAGACAGATGCATTATGGAATCTGCAGATTTATCATTGCTCCTGTGGAACCAGGGTATTCCGTGTCATAAGGCAGAAAAACACCAGGGAGTTACAGTATTTCTGAGAGCAAGAGAGATGCATAATGAAAGTTGTAACTTTCACCAGCTTTTCTGAAACTGAAATACCCAGAATGTACTGAGACGACCAGGCAGAATATTTACAAACAACCATGATTTAGGAGTTAAAAAAAAGTTTCAGCACTTTATATAGATTAAGGCATTAAATACAAACCTTTGAGCAAACCGTATTCTTTTCATCTCTGAGGAGGCTGATGTTTGCAACAGGGCCAAAGGGAGATGCTTAAGAGGCACTTTGATGCTGGCCTCAGACGCTGCGGCTGAAATCGTTTAGTTATCCAAGTTCAGACTACAGTGAATGATTACCTGTTCAGATACTGGTCACTGGAGTGTCAACAGTGGAAGAAACTTTTCTGGGCAATGTTTAATGACAGCTTCAGCAAAAACCTACAAAATCCACTGTAGGACCAAGGAGAGAGAATGCATGCTTTAGAACTGTGTATATGACTGTGGAGAAAAACAGAAGTGGAGGAAGGAGGGAAGGGCAAACAAACAAATAAAGTACTTGCATCTTATCAAATACTGAAAATCCATTATGGAGCTAAAAAAAGATTGTGTGAACAAAGGGAGACTTTTTGTGGTGGGATTTAAAGAAGAATTTGCTTGCATCATTAGCAAGTTATGTAACGTAGCAGGCAAATAACGTTACAAATATATCTTTGATACCTGTATCCTTCAGTCTCAGTGAAGTGTATAATATTTTTACCTTACATCAATCATGTGTTCTATCAATTTGCTGTATTAGAGTGATAGGCAAACTGCTGTCATGTTTATGCTGCAGTGATACTGTTGTGACTATCAGAAACCGCACTCCAGGTCGGAGACTGCCCATGAGCAACACCATGAGAGATTTCACTCTTAAGAGCATAAATGACATTAAATTTATTTTTTGAAAGAAAGAGAGGCAGAAAGAATAATCAAATGAGAATTTTAAATGTATGTATTTTTATTGTGAACGTTCGTCTCTGTGATGATATGGTATATTAATAAATTCAAGCTCCAAATAAAAGAATCAAATACAAAATCCGTTTGGACCACTCAGCCCAAATATGCTCCTTACAACAATTCCCACTGGTCTGGACTGCCCACTATGTCTGACCACCACTTCTGCTGAAATAGCTTACTAACTGCAAACTAGGAATCGATCCTAGAACTTTCAGAACTCTATGACTCAGTACCACACCAAAGTACCTTGTTTGTCTACCCACAGCTAGTGAAATGATTCACCTTTTAAAAAAAATTGAGAAAGACTGGCATTTATATAGTGCCTTTCACAACCACCGGATGTCGCAAAGCATTTTACAGGTAACGAAGTACTTTTTGGAGTGTAGTCACTGTGGTAAAGTGGGAAATGCGGCAGCCAATTTGCGCACAGCAAATTCCCACAAACAGCAATGTGATAATGACCAGATAATCTGTTTTCGTTATGTTGATTTGAAGGAGAAATATTGGCCAGGACACTGGGGATAACTCCCCTGTTCTTCTTCAAAATAGTGCTATGGGATCTTCTACATTCACCTGAGAGAGCAGACGGGAGCTCTGTTTAATACCCGACAGTGTAGCACTCCCTCAGCAGTGCACTGGAGTGTCAGCCTAGATTTATGTACTCTGGAGTGGGACTTGAATTCACAACCTTCTGACTCAGAGGCAAGCGTGCTCACCCACTGAGCTACAGCCGATACTAGAATGAAATAGTGAATTGGTAAGAAGGTATAGGTAGAAATACTCTTCAAATAACTAGCCTTAACTTTGTACACATGCCTTTATTTCCATCATCCCAATCTAACTTAAATAATCCATGTGTGTGTACATTGTATACAAATTCCAAAGTGCAGAATCATGCATCACCTGAAGCTTTTCTCCAATAAGAACTATCTTCAACCAGTTTAAAATGTGAAATCATCTTTGTTGTGTATGGAGAAAGAGTCAGACTGAACACTGTGAGCTCAAAGTAAAGTGTGACCGTAGTCTTTTATGGCAGGTCTCCAGAGTGCCTCTCCAACCTGTGAAGCCTCCTTCAATACCTGTGCTCCCAAGGGATCCCATAATCCAAGGGATGACTCCAGGGGATGAGCCCTCTGGTGGCTGTAGAGAGTAAATACAAGTCCACATATATAACAATCTTCATCACTTTTCTCTAAATACTCTTTGACACATCAATGTCCCTTTGGCTGGTATGGTGCCCAAAACTGTGAACAGTATGCCAAATATTACCTTGCCAATAGGTTATTTAAGGTTAAATTAACCTCTATTCCTTTCTTAAGCTTTCCTGATGTAATTTGTGGAGTCTAGTCTGTACATGCCCTAGAATAGCTGTATTGGTTTTAAAATAAACCAGCTATAGTTTTCTGGGGTTAGGCAATGTCTATGAATATGGCTTTTTCCTTTCTTGTCATGGCCCACACAAGGTTAAAACCAGGTTCATTTAAAGAAAATAGCCTAGGCAGTTGCTGCACTGCAGCCTCAGAACAGATGATTATATCGGCTATAATTATTAGAGCGCCATGCATAATACAAGTCTTAAATTGCAAATCTGTTTATTTGTTTGCTTTGTTTAGTGTGTTGAAACTGCTGCTACTGGATTGTTTAAGTGCGTATTATTCATAGATGGGGCAACATCTCACACTTAGTCCAAGTTGTTAGGGACAGGTTATTTTGTTCCCAGAAAGGATCCAAGTCACTTAATTCAAAAACAAGTTAACATGTACATCTTTTTAAAGTATATGTTTGACTGGCAGCTCTAGTTGAGCTTGAGATACATTCTTAATTTCCTTTGTTCCAGTGTATCTTCAAAAGGATTTTGAAAGTATATCTCAGGCTGACATGCTTCAAGTCAACAGTCCTTCTGAAGCCATCAGCCATCATGAAAAGTTAGCAGTTAACTAGCACATAATGTTACGATCATGGATCTTGCTTCAGATCCAATTTTAATTGAGTGAATTAAAACACAACTGTTATTCTATTTACAGTCTAAGGAGGGAAGAGTTAAAGCTATATATTGCAATCTACTGTTTATCCTTTAAAGCTGATAAATCAAAGCTGATAAATCTGGTTGCTGATTCTTAGCTTAAACCATGGTCTGACAGAGTGTTTATTCTACAGCTTTCCAAAGTTAAAGAAATCACATGAAGACATGTAATATATCCAGTGAGCCAAAATACAATTTCTGTTTGATCCTTGGGCTTGCTAGAAGTACCCAAGTATTAGGCAGGTACAGTCACATTCCAGTTTACAGGGACTGGCAGCTTGCTTACAGGTGCTATGTACTGTGGTGCTGAACCAGAGGAACATATCCCAAGTAAAGCCTAAAAATGTAACAGGCACCCATGAATCAGCCTATTAACCCAAAAGGCTGGGTCTCCAGGAAGCAGATAATATACAGGTATTGTTAAAACAAAGATATTTTCCAAAATGGTCGTTGGAGAAGCATTCTGTACAAAAACTATGCCTCCTGAGCCATACCTTTTTTTTTTAAGGTGAATGCCCAGATATTATAGTCCGATTTTCCTTTTTCCACTTTTAACAGGCAGCCCTCCATTGTGCCCGTATCTTTGCTCCACCTTAAGTTTAACTGCATCAAATCCTGTCGATCTTAACCTCTGTGCTCTTTCCAAGATCCCTTTGACGACTATGACTACTGCCGTTACTTTTTCACATGCCTCCACTATTCCCTTGATTATTGCCCGCCCCACCGTGAAGTTATTATTTGGGGGCCTATAAACTACGCCGACCAGTGACTTTTTCCCCTTACTATCTCTAATCTCCACCCACAATGATTCAACATTTTGTTCATTAGAGCCAATATCGTCTCTCACAACTGTCCTGATATCATCCTTTATTAACAGAGCTACCCCACCTCCTTTCCCTTCTTGTCTATCTTTCCGAATCGTCAGATAACTCCTGTATGTTTAATTCCCAGTTTTGGCCACCCTGCAACCATGTTTCTGTAATGGCCACCAAATCATACCCATTTGTAATGATTTGTGCCGTCAACTCATTTACTTTATTTCAAATGCTGCGTGCGTTTAGGTAGAGCGTTTTAATCCTAGTTTTTAAACCATGATTTCTAGTTTTGACCCCTCCTGCAGCCCCTTTATATTCAGTGGCCCTTTTTGTTTTTTGCCTTGGGATTCTCTGCCCTCCACTTTTACTCATCTCCTTTCTGTCTTTTGCTTTTGTCTCCTTTTTGTTTCCCTCTGTCTCCCTGCATTGGTTCCCATCCCCCTGCCATATTAGTTTAACTCCTCCCCAACAACACTAGCAAACACTCCCCCGAGGACATTGGTTCCGGTCCTACCCAGGTGCAGACAGTCCGGTTGTACTGGTCCCACCTCCCCCAGAACCTGTTCCAATGCCCCAGGAATTTGAATCCCTCCCTGCTGCACCACTGCTCAAGCCACATATTCATCTGCGCTATCCTGCGATTCCTACTCTGACTAGCACGTGGCACTGGTAGCAATCCCGAGATTACTACTTTTGAGGTCCTAAGTTTTAATTTAGCTCCTAGCTCCTTAAATTCGTCTCATAGGACCTCATCCCTTTTTTTACCTATGTCATTGGTACTAATGTGCACCACGACAACTGGCTGTTCTCCCTCTCTTTTTAGAATGTCCTGCACCCGCTCAGAGACATCCTTGACCCTTGCACCAGGGAGGCAACATACCATCCTGGAGTCTCGGTTGCGGCCGCAGAAACGCCTATCTATTCCCCTTACATTTGAATCCCCTATCACGATCGCTCTCCCACTCTTTTTCCTGCCCTCCTGTGGAACAGAGCCAGCCACGGTGCCATGAACTTGGCTGCTGCTGCCCTCCCCTGGTGAGTCATCCCCCTCAACAGTACTCAAAGCAGTGTATCTGTTTTGCAGGGGGATGACCGCAGGGGACCCCTGCACTATCTTCCTTGCACTGCTCTTCCTGCTGGTCTTCCATTCCCTAGCTGGCTGTGGACCCTTCACCTGCGGTAAGACCAACTCTCGCTACACGTGCTACTCACGCCATTCTCAGCATCGTGAATGCTCCAGAGTGAATCCACCCTCAGCTCCAATTCCGCAACACGTCAGTCAGGAGCTGGAGGCAGATACACTTCCCGCAGATGTAGTCGTCAGGGACACCGGAAGTGTCCCTGAGTTCCCACATGGTACAGGAGGAGCATATCACGTGACCGAGCTCTCCTGCCATGACTTAACCCTTAGATACACTTAAATTGGCAACAACAATGTTAACAGGTTACTTACTGATATAAAAAAGAAAAAGAAAAGCTACTCACCAATCACCAGCCAATCACTTACCCCCTTGGCTGTGACGTCACCTTTTGATTTCTTTTTTGCCTTCTCTCCCCGCTGCAGCTGCACCAGCCTCTCCACGCACCTGGGCCTTTATAGGCCGCTCCGACACCACGCACTCCCGCCTCTCGGGGATTTTAACCTACATATCGATTGGTCAACTCAAATCGCACGGGGTAGCCTGGAGGAGGAATTCATAGAATACATACGGGATTGTTTCTTAGAACAGTATGTAATAGAACCTACAAGGGAGCAAGCTATCTTAGATCTGGTCCTGTGTAATGAGACAGGAAAAATAAACGATCTCCTAGTAAAAGATCCTCTCGGAATGAGTGATCACAGTATGGTTGAATTTGTAATACAGATTGACGGTGAGGAAGTTGTGTCAGAAACGAGCGTACTATGCTTAAACAAAGGGGACTACAGTGGGATGAGGGCAGAGTTGGCTAAGGTAGACTGGAGACACAGTCTAAACCGTGGCACAATTGAGGAACAGTGGAGGACTTTTAAGGAGCTCTTTCACAGTGCGCAACAAAAATATATTCCAGTGAAAAAGAAGGGTGGTAAGAGAAGGGATAACCAGCCGTGGATAAGCAAGGAAATAAAGGAGAGTATCAAATCAAAGACCAATGCGTATAAGGTGGCCAAGGTTAGTGGGAAACTAGAAGATTGGGAAAATTTTAAACAACAGCAAAGAATGACTAAAAAAGCAATAAAGAAAGGAAAGATAGATTACGAAGGTAAACTTGTGCAAAACATAAAAACAGATAGTAAAAGCTTTTACAGATATATAAAACGGATAAGAGTGACTAAAGTAAATGTTGGTCCCTTAGAAGATGAGAAGGGGGATTTAATAATGGGAAATGTGGAAATAGCTGAGACCTTAAAAAATTATTTTGCTTCGGTTTTCACAGTGGAAGACACAAAAACTACACCAAAAGTTGCTGGTCACAGGAATGTGGGAAGAGAGGACCTTGAGACAATCACCATCACTAGGGAGGTAGTGCTGGACAGGCTAATGGGACTCAAGGTTGACAAGTCCCCTGGTCCTGATGAAATGCATCCCAGAGTATTAAAAGAGATGGCGAAAGTTATAGCAGATGCGTTCGTTATAATCTACCAAAATTCTCTGGACTCTGGGGAAGTACCAGCGGATTGGAAAGCAGCTAATGTAACGCCTCTGTTTAAAAAAGGGGGCAAACAAAAGGCAGGTAACTATAGGCCGGTTAGTTTAACATCTGTAGTGGGGAAAATGCTTGACACTATCATTAAGGAAGAAATAGCGGGACATCTAGATAGGAATAGTGCAATCAAGCAGACGCAGCATGGATTCATGAAGGGGAAATCATGTCGAACTAATTTATTGGAATTCTTTGAGGATATAACGAGCATGGTGGATAGAGGTGTACCGATGGATGTGGTGTATTTAGATTTCCAAAAGGCATTCGATAAGGTGCCACACAAAAGGTTACTGCAGAAGATAGAGGTACGCGGAGTCAGAGGAAATGTATTAGCATGGATAGAGAATTGGCTAGCGAACAGAAAGCAGAGAGTCGGGATAAATGGGTCCTTTTCAGGGTGGAAATCGGTGGTTAGTGGTGTGCCACAGGGATCGGTGCTGGGACCATAACTGTTTACAATATACATAGATGACCTGGAAGAGGGGACAGAGTGTAGTGTAACACAATTTGCAGATGACACTAAGATTAGTGGGAAAGCGGGTTGTGTAGAGGACACAGAGAGGCTGCAAAGAGATTTGGATCGGTTAAGCGAATGGGGTAAGGTTTGGCAGATGGAATACAATGTCGGAAAGTGTGAGGTCATCCACCTTGGGAAAAAACACAGTAAAAGGGAATATTATTTGAATGGGGAGAAATTACAACATGCTGAGGTGCAGAGGGTCCTGGGGGTCCTTGTGCATGAATCCCAAAAAGTTAGTTTGCAGATGCAGCAGGTAATCAGGAAGGCGAATGGAATGTTGGCCTTCATTGCGAGAGGGATGGAGTATAAAAGCAGGGAGGTTCTGCTGCAACGTACAGGGTATTGGTAAGGCCACACCTGGAGTACTGCGTGCAGTATTGGTCACCTTACTTAAGGAAGGATATACTGGCTTTGGAGGGGGTACAGAGACGATTCACTCGGCTGATTCCGGAGATGAGGGGGTTACCTTATGGTGATAGATTGAGTAGACTGGGTCTTTTCTCGTTGGAGTTCAGAAGGATGAGGGGTGATCTTATAGAAACATTTAAAATAATGAAAGGGATAGACAAGATAGAGGCGGAGAGGTTGTTTCCACTGGTCGGGGAGACTCGAACTAGGGGGCACAGCCTCAAAATACGGGGGAGCCAATTTAAAACCGAGTTGAGAAGGAATTTCTTCTCCCAGAGGGTTGTGAATCTGTGGAATTCTCTGCCCAAGGAAGCAGTTGAGGCTAGCTCATTGAATGTATTCAAGTCACAGATCGATAGATTTTTAACCAATAAGGGAATGAAGGGTTACAGGGAGCGGGCGGGTAAGTGGAGCGGAGTCCACGGCTAGATCAGCCATGATCTTATTGAATGGCGGAGCAGGCTAGAGGGGCTAGATGGCCGACTCCTGTTCCTAATTCTTATGTTCTTATGTTATGTACTATCAAGATTCTCTACACTGGTTACCTGGCCTTAAAGCTTGGTGCCATCAACAGAGTTTTGAATGTTACAAGTACTCTTTTCCATATAATTCACAAATGGTATAAATAGCAGGGAAGTCAGTAGAGATGCCAGTGGAATTCAAATTGCCACTAATCCCCCACACTGAGCTTTGCCAAGTTATCATCTCCTGCATTCTATTGCCAAGTCAATTTTCAATCTAGGCAACTAATCTGCTGTTAAATCTTTCTTTTAAATTCTTAGATGTAGAATTTTATCCAATAGTCCTGAAAATCTAAGTAAATAATATCCATTGAAAATCCCTTGTCCACTAATTTAGTTTGCCTCCTCATGGAATGTCAGAATATTTGTGAAGGGTTACCTATTGCTTCTAAGTCTATCCCGACTACTCCTTTGCACCATTTAGATGAACACTCATTCCCATCCCACAAAATGCAGAAACAAGCTGCTGAGTCATGAGGTTGTGGATTCAAGCACACAATCTCAGTTGACTTTCAGTACAGTCTTCTTCTTCGGCGGTCCCTCGTATCGTGAATGACTTGCTTCCACACCAAAAAGGGATGAGTTCACAGATGTTTCAATGAGGGACCTGATATTCCAGTCCCGAACTACATATTGAAGGGTGGCAGATGCCTGTGCGTGGATTTTTTTAACGTGTGGTGGCCGTTGCACACTAGCCACACACGGGCTTGACAGAGCTAGGTCTTGGTCCAGTGGCAAGGATTAATCAAGACGACTGGAGACCAGCTCTGCTGCACGGACCTAGTGCGTACACATATAGCAGTGTGGGCTGGCCCGTGCTGCCCCTGGGCCCTCGCCTGTTCTGGGCCCCGAACTCATGCCTCTCCTGGGCCCCGATCACGTCACTCTACAATCTCTCGCTACTCCTTCACCCTGACCTCGGCACCCCTCTGCTGCTTGCCGCTCTCCTGTTGTACCTGCTCGCGCTCCAATCAGCGACCTGGATTTTGGTGATGACCAATCCAGTCGCTCTCCTCCAAGTTGTCGCCCTCCTGAACCGGCTCGCGCTGTACCTTGTAGTGATACCTTTTAGTGCCTCCACACCTCCGCTCCTTTTATCGCCCCGACCTGCTGCAGATGGTTCCTCGCAGGCCGGGGCCTCTCTGCAATCAGAGATGTGGACTATATACAGCAGACACCTCAAAACGTTGCCTACGCAAGATTCTGCAAATCCATTGGCAGGATAGATACACCAACTTCAGTGTTCTCACTCAGGTCAACATCCCCAGCATCGAAGCATTGACCACGCTCGATCAAGGCAATGAATGGATACATTTTATATTATTGTGAAATATGTATTTAAATTTTGTTTAAAACCTTAGTTTGGACATTCGAATTGTCGGTTACTTATTTAAAAAAAAGAGGAAGGGTCAGAGATGTATAAATGAGAGGTGAGATGTCAAATGTTATTTGTCAGGTAGACATTAAAGATATCATGGCACTACTTGAAAAGGCAGAATGTTGCCAGTGTGTCATTGCACACATTCCTCATTCAACCAACAGTACCAGAAACAGATTAACTGGTTATTCATCTCATTGCTATTTGTGGGACCCAGCTATGTGTTAAATGCCTGCTGCATTTGCCTTTACAACAGCACTTCTGAGTAAAACTTCTGAAAGTCTAAGTCACTCTTCCTTGACATTCTTCCCCTTGACAATGTTAGATTAGTAATTCCCTCATTTCACAACGCATCCATTCTCTGAATATTGGGAGTGTACAGATCTCGGATACAATCCTTCCATTTATGGAGGCCCTAAACTATTAATCATAGTCTTGCTCATTTTCTTAAAGATTCCTATGGAGTATCCCTGTTGGTCCAGATACATGCAGACAAATAATACTGAGCTGCTTCCTAACAGTCTTTTCTGACCTCCACATAAATTATAGCCAGTCTGACTAGATTTGAGACTTGTCTGGAGTCCTCATTCACAAAGACTAATGTAAAGAATTGATTTAACACAACTGCCACATCCTCATTCCACCATAATATTTCGATTCAACTTATCTGCTATCTATTCTGTATGTCAGGAAACTTACAGTACTTTGTTCCCTCTTATTTATCAAGTATCTACTTCTAGCCTAATCTTTCCAATGCTTATTTTAATTATTCTCATTAGACTTTTGATTTAGCCTCAATGTAAAGACACTTCTCCTGCTAAATCTCTCATATTTAATCTTATTCTAGACTTCTCAATCACTGGAAACAGTTTCTGTCTACCCTGTCTTATCCCCTAATAATACACTTCTATAAAATCATCCCTCAATATTCTCTCCACTGAAACCAGCCCCAATTTCTGAAACCTTTGTTCGCATTTGTATTTCCTCATACCAGAAAGCATGCTAGTGAATCTGTGCTGTATCTTTTCTATTACCTCAACATGTTTCCGATAGTGTGGAGGCCAAAATTGTACAAAGAATGCAAACTGTGGTGTTACTAAACTTTCATATAGATTCACCATTATATCTCAATTTTAATTCATCACAAATAGCTCTAGTTTAGTTTGACTGAAGATTTCAACAATAGTTAAGATAAACGTGACTTGAACTTACTGCCTAATAGTACAGTATATGTGGTGGAATGCCACAGAGAAGCAAAACAACATTTTTAATATCCACTTCAGTCACACCTTAGATCAGCTATAAACAGCATAGATCGAGGGAATGGAGAAATTTGAAGCATGTATTTTACCACCTAACTGACTGATTTACCAAGTGGCAAATATATTTATAATGTGACCAAATTGCTTTGAGCTTTAAACACGCATTGTTCCCAGCAAACACATAGTTATGATGCAAAATCAAGGTACTCAACTTATTTCCTCATTGTACTGTGCAAACCGTTATAGCTTTCAAAATAAACCCAGTGTCTCCCGATATCTAAATTGTGTGTGCAATACCTGATGCAATACTGAGCTATACAGACTAGGAATAGCCCTAGGCCCTGATCCCTGGTGTATTATGAGTAGCACTAAGGATGTTACAATTGGCCACAAATACCACTGGGCTAACGGGGAGCTAATGCATATTGGGTGAAAATAGGATCAGGCTTCGTTGCGATTCCCCCAATGCAAAATACCCTGCTGACACTTGTCAGTGCTGGGGGCTTGAACTGCAGTCCTCAAAGCCTGGCTATCTTGCCCTTGACATCAAGTCCTATTTGCATTTATCTCTTATTTGTTAGTTTATGCCGAATGTTCTGGGCCTGGAGAGTTGGAAAGGACTATTTTTAAGCACTGTTGCCTCATTGATGGTAAAAAAAAAGTGCAAAGATCTGTTAGTCTTAGCAAGTTAAGATAAGTGCTAATTAAAGGAGATGTAGATTTTGAACTTTGTATGTGGCCCCTTGGTACACACCTGTGTGGCACACAAATAAAAGTTTGAACACCCCTGGTCAAGGTTCACAAATGGAGTATGGGGACTTGAGCAAGGCACACGAAGATTGGCAGAGCCTGCAGAACCTTACCGCTGCATAAATTAGGACCCTCTGGAGGAAAGGGGGAAATTTAGAGGGATTAAATTCAGTTAGGTCCTTCCCCCACACTCTCCAATGTTAAGGTTAATGCTTGAAATAAATGGCAACACAAACGTGAATCTGTTTTGATCTGTATAAAGATCTCCCAGGAAAGTCACAGATGCATTGAAAGCAGTTATATGAGGGACAGAAGACCAATACCCTTTGTGCTAGTCAATACCCTATTTGCATAACTTATTCAGGAGCTGGGCCAAGTTTAATTCCTGCTGCTCAGTCGCATGGATTGTCTCAGCCAATTCCCTGAAGAGTACATTTTTATAGCGTGCTTCAGCACTAGATTAAAACTCCCTCCGCGAGATATATTCACACTGTAAATGGAAACATTCTATAACTAACAGTTTGTGAAGAAACACAAGTGTAAAGGATGTTCCAGGCCCCACAGTTACTGCCGACATATTATCAATGTAAAGTTGGGGGTGAGGGGGACAGACAGTGAGCTAGAAATATAATCAAGCTCCACAAATTATTACATTAGCTGGTTACTAACTTTGTCAATAAAATTACCTTTTTCTTTAATTTTTCCAAGATGGTCAACAGAATTTCAAAGAGAGTGTAATGATGGATCAATATTTTGTGCTATAAAGTCACACTCAAAAGCATACGAGTTGGGACTTACCTAAGCGAGTGATTTGAAATTGAGAAGTCAAAAAAATCCAGTGTAAGGAAGGCAGAAAGGACACAAAAACTTAACACAGCACATGAACCTTTTTTCAACTTCCCTCTTGTAATTTTGCCAAGTTCTCTCCACAGCAGCATGTTCAGTTATAGCTGTGAGAAGATGATTTTTCTCATAATGCAATGCCGGGCGTACTGGAGATAGGACATTTTCAGCAGCACTCTATATTCTGAGCAACAGTGGTCATTGTGCCGTGTGAGCTGCCACAACAGGTGAGAAGATAAATAAAAAGAGCAAAGAGGCCCAAACAAGTGGCAGAAGCCAAGCCGCAATGGTGGGAGAACTGAGAAAGCGGCAAGAGTGGGGAGTTAGTGAAGCAAGAATAGATCAGAAGCCTGCTTTTTCTTAAGAGTCTGAATATTTCCCTAACCATTTTGGTTCACTTTAGCCACTGAAAATGCTGGAATCTAAAAGCTTGTGAGGGCACGCTGACACCTGCACAGACCGGCAGCAATTTAAAAAATAAAACTGGAAACAAATTAATTTTGTCTGCTCCACGCATGTATAGAAGACCATACCCACACATGGAGAGCTCAATTCTTTACAAAATTGTTTACCCTACTCTCTCCGGCCACTCGATAACGAAGCTTTTTCTATCTGGTTTTAAATTATTTTGACTACTTGCCAACCTACCACAAAACTAAAAACAGACAGGATGTCACTATCTTGATGTAGTGTATATCACTTTACAGATTCTTCCTATAGATGTCAGCTGCGACTCTCGCCTCTAAGTCAGAAGGTTGTGGGTCCAAGTCCCATTCCAGAGACTTGAGCACAAAATCTAGACTGATACTCCAATGCAGTACTGAGGGAGGGCTGCATTGTCGGAGGTGCTCTCGTTAGTAAAACCGCGCCCCCCACCCCCCCTTTCAGGCGGATGTAAAATTTAGGTGGCATTATTTCGAGAAAAAAAAAACAGTGGAGTTCTCTCCAGTGTCCTGTCAATATGTATCCCTCATCAAATATCACTAAAACAGATTATCTGGTCATTATCACAATGCTGTTTGTAGGTTTGTTAGCCACATATCCTACAAAGTACTTCATTGGCCGTAATGCGCTTTGGGACATTGTGAGGTCATGAAAAGCACTATATAAATGCAAGTCTTTTTTTTTCTTCCTGCATTTTGAACTCTGTAAATATGCCATCCCCCTCTTTGGTTCTTCATCCCAACTCATTCTTATAATTAAGCTCCTCATACCCGACTATGAATTTTTGATGAAGTGTTACAATTTAAATGTTAACCTACCTTTGTCTTTCATTGACTGATCAACCAGAGATGCATTGCTAACATTTTCTGTTTTTTTTTTAAATAACATAATACTCTTATAGCAAGTAGCTAAGCATTCAATTTAATTGCACTCCTCGTGAGCTGAACTTGCACACATCATTTGAAAATTATTTAGTCTTGGTTGCTTGTGAAAACATATATGATCATATGTGGTTGGTTTTGGCTAATTTGAGCCAGAATTACATTAATAACACTCACAATCCAACCCCACCCTCAGGTATAAAGAGAGAGAATGAATTTCCTATGTAATGTCCTGAAAGAATCCTAAAGCAAGTGTCTTAAGCAATCTCAAGAAGCAAGCACATTATCCTGCAACCTAGAAATTTCCCATTCCTTTTAGAAAGTTGTGGACATTTGTTCAGAAATTAGGTTTGTCTTTTTCTGGTACAGTAGTGCTATTTTATATGTACTGTTTTACATCAGCATCAAGTTCCATATATGCTTAAAAAGACATAGCAAAAATAATCACAATATCAGCAAGTAGCCATTAACTGTTGTCGAGAGATTGTTAGTGCGAAAAAGAGCACAGCCATTAACCCTATTATTTACCCACCCATCTTAGTGCTACAGGTATAAGGAAACATCCTTGAAATTGCTCCACAGAGATAGCAAATTAAGCCACCTCTCCAAACACATTCCCTGCTCATTAAAATAATGCTACCTTCACTCAGATGCTGCAACTGTAGTAAGAGCCGGCTCCACAGAGCAGACTAACCACTATTTATTAACACATTATCTCAGTGTGCCAGCCACTGCAGAAATGAACAAAGAGTCTCTAAATAATGTACTATAAGTGAATTTCTATTGAGTAGCTGTCAGAACCAGTAGCTAAAACATTACAAATGATGAAAATTTGAGTTAGCTGTATACCAAGTTCCCATATCTTCCAAACTGCACTTGAGGCGAGATCTGCAGGCAGTTCCAAATTACTCAATGCCATGAACACTTTCCAAGGACTGCAGCAGCTGACAGCTGAACACAGCTTTAAGCAATGGGAGTTATGTTAATAGTGGGCATATTTGAGGGGGCAGGGGCAGGAGGGGAAAGAGGTCACACGACGGTTTTACATTTACAACACAGCAGTCTTGCAGTAGTCGTACCATTACCAACACTCCAATATAAATGTTCCAATTTCGAGAGATCAAACAGAATCACAGAACCATATTTTAGTGGGTCTTACAAGCTTCCATCTGGGTTCTAGTTGAAATGTTCCCTTCCTTTTCACTACGAGAATCACAGGTCTCCAGCCTTGAATAGCAGTAATAGGACAAAGATGACAACAAGCTGCATTTATAGAGTCTCTTCAATATAGAAAAAGTTGTTTCAGTGGACTTCACAGAGGTTTAGGGAAAGAATGAATGCCGAGCCAAAGAAAGAGATAATAGGCGGGGTAACCAAAAATGTTGTCGAAGTGGTGGGTTTCAAGGAGAGATGACGAGAGTCGGAGGGGTTTAGGGAGGGAATTCCAGAGCGTAGAGCCTAGGTGGCTGAAGGCAGGGCCAGCAATGGTGAAGTGAAGAGAAGGGGGGATGCACAAGAGGCCATTCAGAGGAATGGGGAGTTTGGCAATTGCCGTTGTAGGCTGCAGGAGGCTTGTAGAGGTAGGGAGAGGCGAGGCCATGAGAGATTTAAACACAAGCACGAACATTTTTTTAATTAAGGCATTAGGAAACTAGGAGCCAGTGTAGGTAAGAGAGGATAGGGATGATGGGCGAGAGGGACGATGCAGGATAGCATACAAGCTGCAGAATTTTGGATGAGCTAAAGTTTATGGAGGGTGTAGGATGGGAGACTGGCCAGAAAAGCATTGGAATCGTCAATTCTGGAAGTGATGGACGAATTGAGACATGGGCAGAGATGAACAATGTTGCAGCGGTAGAAGTAGGTAGTCTTTTTGGTGGAGAGTATCTGGGGTGAGAAATTCATCTCAGGGTTGAATAGGATGACAAGGTTGTAAACAGTCTGGTTCAGCCTGATGCAATGGCCTGTGGGGGGGATGGAATTAATGGGAAAGGTATGAGTTTGTGGCAGGAGCCAAAGATCATGGCTGCGGTCTTAATGTTTCGTTAGAGGAAAGTGAGGCTCATCGAAGACTGGATGTCGGCAAGTAGCCTAGCAACACAGAGGCAGTGGAGGGGTCAACAGAGGTTGTGAGGAGGTATAACTGGGTGTCGTCAACAAACATGTGGAAGCTGACCCCATGTCTTAAACAATGTGGTCAAGTGCCAGCATACAGGAGAGGACGAAAGTAAATACAGGAGACAGAATCAGAGTACTGCTCCCCAGGATCACTTCATATATATCTAATATAAAAGTGTCAAGAGACAGTGGAAGCCGAACAAATTTGAGGAAATATAAGAGCAGGCAGAACTCGAGCCAGTCAGCTCAATAGAAAAGGAAATCTGAAGCAGCTGGCTAGTGGTTACAGAGATGATTTGGGCTCTGCACACCACGACCATTTAAAGGACAGGTTTTAAATTCCTGAGAATTCCTGTTTTGAAAGTTGCAAGAAGCACCCTGCCCTTCAATATGTATGATCAGCTAAAGGTGATCATGGATTATTTACCATGGGCTGCGGTAATAAGGGGTAATATGCCACAGCCCTGGAAAACATGTGTGCAAGAACTCGTCGCTTGCCAGTTATCGAATGCTATCTGGGACCAGGGCAGGAATTCCCTGTCCACTGCACTCCAGGGTGATCAAATGTTCCTAAAGAAAATTAAAGGAATTAAATTATCCAAGGGGTGGGACTATGCTGCACCAAAGCACATTCCAAAACAGCACCAGTATTCAAGAGAAGTTTGAACTCAAATCAGCCCAGAAAAATTCAATCTTGGGCAAGATAGTCAAAGACAAATATGTAGAGTATATCCCCTCTGGAATTTAAAAAGAAATACCAAATATAGATGAATAAATAACACTAATTTGACCTTACTACCAGAATCCCTTTCCACTCCCTTCCCCTAGGATCCCAAACAGAATACACTTTCAGAAAGATTATTGGATGGAATAATTCGATCCAGGATGTTCAGTGTCCCCAGAACAGGGACTGCATCAGAAGCAGCATTACCAGCAAGCAGTTCAGTGAAACAATAACTGGCTGATTAACATAGCCAATTGACAGAAAAGTCACATTTCTCCCATGGGCTATACCAAGTAGTGGTAAAAGAGACGGCCAAAAGCATGGTCAAAAAGAGAGGTTTTGAGGGGGCTTTTAAAGGAGGGAAGTAGCATCAGTTGTTAACACCATGGGCCCAAGTTTCCGCCCCCTGTAAAAACAGTGCACCTCCATGAGGTGTGCCGACTTTCTAGAATAAAAAGGGCGCCGAAAAGTTACCTTCTAATTCTCCGAGCTCCTCAGGACGTCTTCGGCCTCGGCGTAGCGCAGCACAAGGGGTAGGGGGTGGAGCCAGGTCCCGGCGCTGTAAACAGAGCCGGGAACTCTGCACATGCGCGCTAGAGTGTGCATGCATGTGCAGTAGCTCCTCACAGCCTGAACCTCTGCAACGCCTCGTGGGAGGGACCCCAAACACGCCGTCCCTAGCCCTGGCCGAATGGGCTCCCCGGGCATTGAAGATGAGCTTAAATAGTTATCGGGACTCGGGCTTCCTAGAAACACCCACACCGATTATCGCTGGGCTGATCAGATTAACAGTAGCCCAGAAAGCAACGACTGCCTGAGATGTCTGGGAGGGAAATCGCTGGTTTCATTGACAGACCGACTGACAAATCACCCGACGGGAAGCAAGTTGGAGGGAGAGCCCACTCACTTGCTGTGGTCAGGAGTTACACAAGCCCATGTTCGGGATCAGTCTGTGCTCCATTCAGAAGATGGGCATTACAGCCATGGACGACTCTGAACTGGACTTGGGATCCACATCTTTGAACATTCTCTGACAACCACAGATTTCGGCAAAGTAAGGAGATGACACTTCAAGACCGCATCCGGAGGGAGCGTGCCTAGACTGGGGGAGAAACGCCCTGCTTTTTTCCGGACTGGCTGGAATTGTAAAAGTGGAATCTTGCAATCTGGAAGCACCAAATTAATAAACACCTAAATTAATAAGCATCTAGGTACAAAATACACCAATTCCGTTGCATGCTCCAGTCGGCAAGGTAGGACTTCTAATTTTTATTACTTGATTTAATGTTCATTTATTGTTATTTAAAAATTATGATGGTTTCTATGCATCTTTATGGTTAAAAGTGAAGTGTTTAATGTTTTATAAAATCCCTTAACTTCCCTTCCCCCGCCCATCTCTCGCTGCCTGCGCCTAATTTATAAAGTGTAGGCAAGGTTTTTCTGAGCGTACAAAAATCTACACTTACTCCATTCTAAGTTGGTTTGGAATACGTTTTCGCTACCTAAACTTGCAAAACAGGCGTAAGTGACTGGTAATGCCCCCTTTTAAAAAAACTGTTCTAAAAAGAAACTATTCTAACTAACTAGTCAGAGTAGGAATCGCAGGATAGCTCAGATGAATACGTGGCTTGAGCAGTGGTGCAGCAGGGAGGGATTCAAATTCCTGGGGCATTGGAACCGGTTCTGGGGGAGGTGGGACCAGTACAAACCGGACGATCTGCACCTAGGCAGGATCGGAACCAATGTCCTAGGGGGAGTGTTTGCTAGTGATGTTGGGGAGGAGTTAAACTAATATGGCAGGGGGATGGGAACCAATGCAGGGAGACAGAAGCAAAAGACAGAAAGGAGATGAGTAAAAGTGGAGGGCAGAGAAACCCAAGGCAAAAAAGAAAAAGGGCCACTGTACAGCAAAATTCTAAAGGGTCAAAGTGTAATAAAAAGGCAAGCCTGAAAGCTCGGTGCCTCAATGTGAGGAGTATTAGGAAACCAGGAGAAGGCTCTGAGCTAGTTAGAGTGGGTGAGAGCTCAGATAAACAGGACCCAAAGAAAGAATGCAAAAGACAGGACGCAACTGAGCAGAGTAGCACTGGGGTAAGTGTAAACCACAAGGTGATAGGAAGGGACAATATGTATGAATATAAAGGGGCTGCAGGAGGGGTCAAAATTAAAAATTATGGTTTAAAAACTAGTATTAAAACACTTTACCTAAACGCACGCAGCATTCGAAATAAAGTAAATGAGTTGATGGCACAAATCATTACAAATGGGTATGATTAGGTGGCCATTACAGAAACGTGGTTGCAGGGTGGCCAAGACTAGGAATTAAACATACAGGGGTATCTGACAATTCGGAAAGATAGACAAGAAGGGAAAGGAGGTGGGGTAGCTCTTAATAAAAAGATATCAGGGCAGTTGTGAGAGACTATATTGGCTCTAATGAACAAAATGTTGAATCATTGTGGGTGGAGATTAGAGATAGTAAGGGGGAAAAGTCACTGGTGGGCATAGTTTACAGGCCCCCAAATAATAACTTCACGTTGGAGCGGACAATAATCAAGGGAATAATGGAGGCATGTGAAAAAGGAACGGCAGTAATCATGGGGGATTTTAACCGACATATCAATTGGTCAAATCAAATCGCACGGGGTAGCCTTGAGGAGGAATTCATAGAATGCATACGGGATTGTTTCTTAGAACAGTATGTTACAGAACCGACAAGGGAGCAAGCTATCTTAGATCTGGTCCTGTGCAATGAGACAGGAATAATAAATGATCTCCTGGTAAAAGATCCTCTCGGAATGAGTGATCACAGTATGGTTGAATTTGTAATACAGATTGAGGGTGAGGAAGTAGTGTCTCAAACGAGCGTACTATGCTTCAACAAAGGGGACTACAGTGGGATGAGGGCAGAGTTGGCTAAAGTAGACTGGGAACACAGACTAAACGGTGGCACAATTGAGGAACAGTGGAGGACTTTTAAGGAGCTCTTTCACAGTGCTCAACAAAAATATATTCCAGTGAAAAAGAAGGGCGGTAAGAGAAGGGATAACCAGCCGTGGGTAACCAAGGAAATAAAGGAGAGTATCAAATTAAAAACCAATGCGTATAAGGTGGCCAAGGTTAGTGGGAAACTAGAAGATTGGGAAAATTTTAAACGACAGCAAAGAATGACTAAGAAAACAATAAAGAAAGCAAAGATAGATTACGAAAGAAAACTTGCGCAAAACATAAAAACAGACAGTAAAAGATTTTACCGATATATAAAACGGAAAAGAGTGACTAAAGTAAATGTTGGTCCCTTAGAAGATGTAAAAGTGGATTTAATAATGGGAATTTGTGGAAATGGCTGAGACCGTAAACAATTATTTTGCTTCGGTCTTCACAGTGGAAGACACAAAAACCATGCCAAAAATTGCTGGTCACGGGAATGTGGGAGGGAGGACCTTGAGATAATCACTATCACTAGGGGGGTAGTGCTGGACAGGCTAATGGGACTCAAGGTAGACAAGTCCCCTGGTCCTGATGAAATGCATCCCAGGGTATTAAAAGAGATGGCGGAAGTTATAGCAGATGCATTTGTTATAATCTACCAAAATTCTCTGGACTCTGAGGAAGTACCAGCGGATTGGAAAGCAGCTAATGTAATGCCTCTGTTTAAAAAAGGGGGCAGACAAAAGGCAGGTAACGAAAGGCCGGTTAGTTTAACATCTGTAGTGGGGAAAATGCTTGAAGCTATCATTAAGGAAGAAATAGCGGGACATCTAAATAGGAATAGTGCAATCAAGCAGACGCAACATGGATTCATGAAGGGGAAATCATGTTTAAGGGGAAATCATGTTTAACTAATTTACTGGAATTCTTTGAGGATATAACGAGCATGGTGGATAGAGGTGTACCGATGGATGTGATGTATTTAGATTTCCAAAAAGCATTCGATAAGGTGCCACATAAAAGGTTACTGCAGAAGATAAAGGTACGCGGAGTCAGAGGAAATGTATTAGCATGGATAGGGAATTGGCTGGCTAACAGAAAGCAGAGAGTCGGGATAAATGGGTACTTTTCGGGTTGGAAATCAGTGGTTTGTGGTGTGCCACAGGGATCGGTGCTGGGACCACAACTGTTTACAATATACATAGATGACCTGGAAGAGGGGACAGAGTGTAGTGTAACACAATTTGCAGATGACACAAAGATTAGTGGGAAAGCGGGTTGTGTAGAGGACACAGAGAGGCTGCAAAGAGATTTAGATAGGTTAAGCGAATGGGCTAAGGTTTGGCAGATGGACTACAATGTCGGAAAATGTGAGGTCATCCACCTTGGAAAAAAAAACAGTAAATGGGAATATTATTTGAATGGGGAGAAATTACAACATGCTGCAGTGCAGAGGGATCTGGGGGTCCTTGTGCATGAATCCCAAAATGTTAGTTTGCAGGTGCAGCAGGTAATCAGGAAGGCGAATGGAATGTTGACCTTCATTGCGAGGGAGTACAAAAGCAGGGAGGTCCTGCTGCAACTGTACAGGGTATTGGTGAGGCCGCACCTGGAGTACTGTGTGCAGTTTTGGTCACCTTACTTAAGGAAGGATATACTAGCTTTGGAGAGGGTACAGAGACAATTCACTCGGCTGATACCGGAGATGAGGGGGTTACCTTATGGTGATAGATTGAGTAGACTGGGTCTTTTCTCGTTGGAGTTCAGAAGGATGAGGGGTGATCTTATAGAAACATTTAAAATAATGAAAGGGATAGACAAGATAGATGCAGAGAGGTTGTTTCCACTGGTCGGGGAGACTAGAACTAGGGGGCACAGCCTCAAAATACGGGGGAAGCCAATTTAAAACCGAGTTGAGAAGGAATTTCTTCTCCCAGAGGGTTGTGAATCTGTGGAATTCTCTGCCCAAGGAAGCAGTTGAGGCTAGCTCATTGAATGTATTCAAATCACAGACAGATAGATTTTTAACCAATAAGGGAATTAAGGGTTATGGGGAGCGGGCGGTTAAGTGGAGCTTTGTCCGCGGCCAGATCAGCCATGATCTTGTTGAATGGCGGAGCAGGCTCGAGGGGCTAGATGGCCTACTCCTGTTCCATGTTCTTATGTTCTTATGTAACTAGATTTGGAGCAAACTAAATGCCGAGAATTGCAATTTCTAAGATACTCCATACTAAACTAGTTGCTACAAAAAAATAGGAGCAACTCGAGCCACAACTTGAGCCCCATATGTCCTGGGTTTGATGCATAAGTGTAGAGAGTCACAATTGTGCGGTGCAAGTCGTTCAACTTGCATCCATGTTTAGAACAACAACGATTTTTTCCATAGCAGTTCACATCTAACACTCAAGATACACAATACGACATTAGGACAAAAGACTATTTCTGGGACTATATTAGCAGTTTCCTGATGTCATCATCTCATTTCATTATCACCGTTTTGACAATTTAAATTTAATACTTCAGACAGTTTGTGAAACGGTTTCATTTGTATATAAGGGTATATAATACCTACAGATCATTAAATCAGTTTTTACTGATTTCCAAATATAAATTCCCAAGTTTTGTTCAGGTGGTACATCACGAAAGAACAATTTCCTCCCAAATCTGAGGTGGGAAAATTCCCAGTATTTTCTTACCAAAAATCAGGATTGGAGGTCAGTGACATAAACAGAGGCACTGCATGCAGAATACACCCTGCTATTCATGGATGTGATACATGCACAGCTCTGAATCTGACTATTTACAGGAAGAAAAGCAAAGGCTGCGCAATTTTGGATTTTTTTTTCTATGGGGGCATGCATCTTTTTGATATGGCAGTCAGGACCTTATTCTTTATACTGCAGCAAACAGATTTTCATGGGCAGGGGAATGGGCACCAGGATGAAACAAGCTGCAGAGGACTGGGAGAGGCGAATCGTTCAGAAATAGGAGGGATCAGACAGGGGGCAACAACAACAACAATAACTTTTATTTATATAGTGCCTTTAACGTAGTGAAATGTAGTGAAACATTCTAAGGCGCTTTACAGGAGTATTAGGAGATAAAAATTTGACACCAAGCAGCATAAGTAGAAATTAGCACAGCCGATCAAAAGTTTGGTCAAAGAGGGAGGTTTTAAGGAGCGTCTTGAAGGAGGAAAGAGAGGTAAGTAGGGAGGCAAAGAGGTTTAGGCAGGGAGTTCCAGAGCTTGGGGCCTTGGCAACAGAAGGCATGGCCACCAATGGTTGAGCAATTATAATCAGGGATGCTCAAGAGGGCAGAATTAAAGGAGCGCAGACATCTTTGGGGGGGGGGGGGGGGGGGGGGCGGAGGTTGATGGGGCCGGAGGAGATTACAGACATAGGGAGGGGTGAGGCCATGGAGGAAATTGAAAAGTAGGATGAGAATTTTGAAATCGAGGTGTTGCTTAACCGGAAGCCAATGTAGGTCAGTGGGCACAGAGATGTTGGGTGAACAAGAGTTGGTACAAGTTAGGACATGGGCAGCTGAGTTTTGTATCACTTTTGGTTTACATAGGGTAGAATGTGGGAGGCCAGCCAGGAGTGCGTTGCAATAGTCAATTCTAGACTTAACAAAGGCATGGATGAGGGTTTCAGCAGCAGATGAGCTGAGGCAAGGGTGGTCTTAGTTATGCTGCGGTTATGTGGTTGAAAGCTCATTTCAGGGTCAAATATGACACCAAGGGTGCGAACAGTCTGGTTCAGCCTCAGACAGAAGTTGGGGAGAGGGATGGAATTAGTGGCTAGGGAACGGAGTTTGTGGCGGGGTCTGAAAACAATGGCTTCGGTATTCACAATATTCAATTGGAGAAAATTTCTGCTGCCAGACAAGCAGTCTGACAATTTTGAGACCATGGAGGGGTCGAGAGACGTGGTAGTGAGGATGAGCTGGATATCATCAGGATACATGTGGAAACTGACGCTGTGTTTCTGGATGATGTACCAAGGGGTAACATGTAGATGAGAAATAGGAGAGGGCCAAGGATAGATTTTTGAGGGACACCTGAGGTAACGATGCAGGAGTGGGAAGAGAAGCCGTTGCAGGTGATTCTCTGGCCACAATTAGATAGATAAGAATGGAACCAGGCAAGTGCAGTCCCACCCAGCTGGATGACGGTGGAAAGGCATTGGAGAAGGATAGAGTGGTCAACCGTGTCAAAGGCTGCAAACAGGTCGAGAAGGCAATGGGCGGAGCGTCGTAAATAAGGTTAGTGAGCTGCAAGCGCAAGTTGCCACATCCGACTGCGATATGGTGGCAATAGCAGCGACCTGGCTCAAAGAAGGGATGGTTTGGGAATGTAATATTCCCGTCTAGAAGGTATTCAGGAAAGATAGGAAAGGGGAAAAAGGAGGGGGGGGGGGGAAGGTGGCAGTATCGATCAAATAAACTATTATAGCACTGTTTAAAAAAGGGTAGAGGGATAAACCCAGCAACTACAAACCAGTCAGCCTAACTTCGGTGGTGGTGAAACTTTGAGAGCAATAATCCGAAATTAACTATAATTTATAACGGTATAGGCTAATAAATGAAAGTCAGCATGGATTTGTTAAAAGGCAAATCATATTTGACTAAATTGCTTGAGTTCTTTGAAGAAGTAACAGAATGTTGATGATGTTAGTGCACTTGATATTGTGTTTATGGACTTACAAAAGGTGTTTGACAAAAGTACCACATAATAGGCTTGTTACCAAAATTAAAGCCCATGGGATTAACGGGACAGTGGCAGCATGAATACAAAATTGGCTCAGGAACAGAAAACAGAATGGTTGTTTATCAGAATGGAGAGAAATATACAGTGGTGTTCCCATGGGGTCAGTATTCAGACCACTGCTCTTTTTGATATATATTAATGACCTGGGCTTTGGAATATAGGGCATAATTTCAAAGTTTGCAGACAAAACAAAAATCGGAAAAATAGTAAACAAAGAGGTGGATAGTAACAGACTTCAGGAGGATATAGACAGACTGGTAAAATGGGCAGACACATGGCAGATGAAACTTAACGCAGAGAAGTGTACAGTGATAGATTTTGGCAAGAAGAATGAGTGGTGGCAATATGAACTAAATGAATGATTTTAAAGGGGGTACAGAGACTTGGGGATGTATTTCACAAATCTTTGAAGGTGGCAGACCAAGTTGGGAACATTATTAAAAAAGCATACATGATTCTTAATTAATAGAGGAAGAGAGTACAAATACAAGGAAGTTATGCTAAACATTCATAAAACACTGGTTCGGCCTCAGCTGAAATACTGTGTTCAATTCTGGGCACCACATTTTAGGAACTTCAGTTATGTGGAGAAACTGGGGTTGTTCTCCTTATTGCAGAGAAGGTGAGGAGGAAATTTGTTAGATGTGTTCCAAATCCTGAATGGTTTTGTTGGAGTAAAGAGAGACAAACTCTTTTCAGTGGCAGTACGGTAATTAATCAGAGGACACAGATTTAAGATGATTGGCAAAAGAATCAGACGACATGAGCAAACTTTTTTTAAAAAAACACAGCGAGTTGATGTGATCTGGAATGCACGAACTGAAAGGGAGGTGGAAGCAGATTAAATAGTAACATTCAAACGGGAATTGGATACAACAGTTACAGGGTTATGGGAAAAGAGCAGTGGAGTGGGATTAATTGGATAGCTCTACCAAAGAGCCGGCATAGGAATTGGGGTGCGGGCAGGGAAGTGGAGCTGAGTCCATGATCAGATCAGCCATGATCTTACTGAAAGGTGGAGCAGGCGCGAGAGGCCGTATTGCCTACTTCTGCTCCTATTTCTTATGTTCTTATAAATAATAGGGTGAATGGCCTCCTTCTGTGCTGTATCATTCTATAATTTTATGATTGCTAGTTAGGTATGGAGCAAGGATGGCAACAAAGTTAGTTAATACACTTTGTCCCCTGAATACTGAATTAATCCATCAAAATTTGACTCACCTCACACAAGACATTGTTCACTTAAAGAAAAATCACAACTTTTCCCCTTTGCATAATCCCCCCCCACCCACCAAAAAAAGGGTTCTTAAATTAGCAATTAAAACTGACCTAAAGATCTTAATACACAAATGTCAAAGACATCCTAACTTAGGTTAAACGTTATAATTCCTCCAAAATATAGAAACATAGAAAATAGGTGCAGGAGTAGGCCATTCGGACCTTCAAGCCTACACCGCCATTCAATGAGTTCATGGCTGAACATGCAACTTCAGTACCCCCATTCCTGCTTTCTCGCCATACCCCTTGATTCCCCCTAGTAGTAAGGACTATATCTAACTCCTTTTTGAATATATTTAGTGAATTGGCCTCAACAACTTTCTGTCGTAGAGAATTCCACAGGTTCACCACTCTCTGGGTGAAGAAATTTCTCCTCAGCTCGGTCCTAAATATCTTACCCCTTATCCTTAGACTGTGACCCCTGGTTCTGGACTTCCAACATTAATAAGAACATAAGAACATTAGAGCATAAGAACATAAGAATTAGGAACAGGAGTAGGCCATCTAGCCCCTCGAGCCTGCTCCACACCCAACAAGATCACGGCTGATCTGGCCGTGGACTCAGCTCCACTTACCCGTCCGCTCCCCATAACCCTTAATTCCCTTATTCGTTAAAAATCTATCTATCTGTGATTCGAATATATTCAATGAGCTAGCTTCAACTGCTTCCTTGGGCAGAGAATTCCACAGATTCACAACCCTCTGGGAGAAGAAATTCCTTCTCAACTCGGTTTTGAATTGGCTCCCCCGTATTTTGAGGCTGTGCCCCCTAGTTCTAGTCTCCCCGACCAGTGGAAACAACCTCCCTGCCTCTATCCTGTCTATCCCCTTCATTATTTTAAATGTTTCTATAAGATCACCCCTCATCCTTCTGAACTCCAACGAGTAAAGACCCACTCTACTCAATCTATCATCATAAGGTAACCCCCTCATCTCCGGAATCAGCCGAGTGAATCGTCTCTGTACCCCTTCCAAAGCTAGTATATCCTTCTTTAAGTAAGGTGACCAAAACTGCACGCAGTACTCCAGGTGCAGCCTCACCAATACCCTGTACAGTTGCAGCAGGACATCCCTGCTTTTGTACTCCATCCCTCTCGCAATGAAGGCCAACATTCCATTTGCCTTCCTGATTACCTGCTGCACCTGCAAACTAACTTTTTGGGTTTCATGCCCCCAGGTCCCTCTGCACTGCAGCATGTTGTAATTTCTCCCCATTCAAATAATATTCCCTTTTACAGTTTTTTTTCCCCCCAAGGTGGATGACCTCACATTTTCCGATATTGTATTCCATCTGCCAAACCTTACCCCATTCGCTTAACCTATCTAAATCTCTTTGCAGCCTCTCGGTGTCCTCGACACAACCCACTTTCCCACTAATCTTTGTGTCATCTGCAAATTTTGTTGCACTACACTCTGACCCCTCTTCCAGCTCATCTATATATATTGTAAACAGTTGTGGTCCCAGCACCGATCCCTGAGGCACACCACTAACCACCGATTTCCAACCCGAAAAGGACCCATTTATCCCTACTCTCTGCTTTCTGTTAGCCAGCCAATTCTCGATCCATGCTAATACATTTCCTCTGACTCCGCGTACCTTTATCTTCTGCAGTAACCTTTTGTGTGGCACCTTATCGAATGCCTTTTGCAAATCTAAATACATCACACCCATCGGTACACCTCTATCCACCATGCTCGTTATATCCTCAAAGAATTCCAGTAAATTAGTTACACATGATTTCCCCTTCATGAATCCATGTTGCGTCTGCTTGATTGCACTATTCCTATCTGGATGTCCCGCTATTTCTTCCTTAATGATAGCTTCAAGCATTTTCCCCACGACAGATGTTAAACTAACCGGCCTGTAGTTACCTGCCTTTTGTCTGCCCCCTTTTTTAAACAGAGGCGTTACATTAGCTACTTTCCAATCCGATGGCATCTCCCCGGAGTCCAGAGAATTTTGGTAGATTATAACGAATGTATCTGCTATAACTTCCGCCATCTCTTTTAATACCCTGGGATGCATTTCATCAGGACCAGGGGACTTGTCTACCTTGAGTCCCATTAGCCTGTCCAGCACTACCCCCCTAGTGATAGTGATTGTCTCAAGGTCCTCCCTTCCCACATTCCCGTGACCAGCAACTTTTGGCATGGTTTTTGTGTCTTCCACTGTGAAGACCGAAGCAAAATAATTGTTTAACGTCTCAGCCATCTCCACATTTCCCATTATTAAATCCCCTTTTACATCTTCTAAGGGACCAACATTTACTTTAGTCACTCTTTTCCATTTTATATATCGGTAAAAGCTTTTACTATCTGTTTTTATGTTTTGCGCATGTTTACATTCGTTATCTATCTACCCCTTCTTTATTGCTTTCTTAGTCATTCTTTGCTGTCGTTTAAAATTTTCCCAATCTTCTAGTTTCCCACTAACCTTGGCCACCTTATACGCATTGGTTTTTAATTTGATACTCTCCTTTATTTCCTTGGTTACCCACGGCTGGTTATCCCTTCTCTTACCGCCCTTCTTTTTCACTGGAATATATTTTTGTTGAGCACTATGAAAGAGCTCCTTAAAAGTCCTCCACTATTCCTCAATTGTGCCACCGTTTAGTCTGTGTTCCCAGTCTACTTTAGTCAACACTGCCCTCATCCCACTGTAGTCCCCTTTGTTTAAGCATAGTACGCTCGTTTGAGACACTACTTCCTCACCCTCAATCTGTATTACAAATTCAACCATACTGTGATCACTCATTCCGAGAGGATCTTTTACTCGGAGATCGTTTATTATTCCTGTCTCATTATACAGGACCAGATCTAAGATATTGCTCCCCTATAGGTTCTGTAACATACTGTTCTAAGAAACAATCCCGTATGCATTCTATGAATTCCTCCTCCAGGCTACCCTATGCGATTTGATTTGACCAATCGATATGTAGGTTAAAATCCCACATAATTACTGCCGTTCCTTTTTCACATGCCTCCATTAATCCCTTGATTATTATCCGCCCCAACGTGAAGTTATTTTTTGGGGGCCTATAAACTACGCCCAGAGTGACTTTTTCCCCTTACTATCTCTAATCTCCACCCACAATGATTCAACATTTTGTTCATTCGAGCCAATATCATCTCTCACAACTGCCCTATGATCCTTTATTAACAGAGCTACCCCACCTCCTTTCCCTTCTTGTCTAACTTTCCGAATTGTCAGATACCCCTGTATGTTTAATTCCCAGTCTTGGCCACCCTGCAACCACGTTTCTGTAATGGCCACCAAATCATACCCATTTGTAATGATTTGTGCCGTCAACTCATTTACTTTGTTTCGAATGCTGCGTGCGTTTAGGTAGAGTGTTTTAATACTAGTTTTTAAACCATTATTTTTAGTTTTGACCCCTCCTGCAGCCCCTTTATATTCATACATATTGTCCCTTCCTATCATCTTGTGGTTTACACTTACCCCAGTGCTACTCTGCTCTGTTGCCTCCTGCCTTTTGCATTCTTTCTTGGGGTTCTGTTCATCTGAGCTCTCACCCACTCTAACTAGCTCAGAGCCCTCTCCTGGGTTCCCATCCTCTTGCCAAGCTAGTTTAAAGCCCTCCCAACCGTACTATCAAAACCACCCGCGAGAACATTGGTCCCATCTCGTGAGGTGTAACTTGCCGACTTGTACAGGTCCCACCTTCCCCAGAAGCGGTTCCAATTGTTCAGGAAACTAAAGCCCTCCCTCTTACACCAACGGGAGTGGAGAGCACCAGTTCCAACTGTCGCAGGAGAGAGAGTGGAGAGCACCAGTTCAAACTGTCACAGGAGAGAGAGTGGAGAGCACCAGCTCCAACTGTCACAGGAGAGAGAGTGGAGAGCACCAGCTCCAACTGTCGCAGGACGGGAGAGTGGAGAGCACCAGTTCCAACTGTCACAGGAGAGAGAGTGGAGAGCACCAGCTCCAACTGTCGCAGGACGGGAGAGTGGAGAGCACCAGCTCCAACTGTCACAGGAGAGAGAGTGGAGAGCACCAGTTCCAACTGTCACAGGAGAGAGAGTGGAGAGCACCAGTTCAAACTGTCACAGGAGAGAGAGTGGAGAGCACCAGTTCCAACTGTCACAGGAGAGAGAGTGGAGAGCACCAGCTCCAACTGTCACAGGAGAGAGAGTGGAGAGCACCAGCTCCAACTGTTGCAGGAGAGAGAGTGGAGAGCACCAGCTCCAACTGTCACAGGAGAGAGAGTGGAGAGCACCAGTTCAAACTGTCACAGGAGAGAGAGTGGAGAGCACCAGCTCCAACTGTCGCAGGAGAGAGAGTGGAGAGCACCAGTTCCAACTGTCACAGGAGAGAGAGTGGAGAGCACCAGCTCCAACTGTCACAGGAGAGAGAGTGGAGAGCACCAGTTCAAACTGTCACAGGAGAGAGAGTGGAGAGCACCAGCTCCAACTGTCACAGGAGAGAGAGTGGAGAGCACCAGCTCCAAATGTCACAGGACAGGAGAGTGGAGAGCACCAGCTCCAACTGTCACAGGAGAGAGAGTGGAGAGCACCAGTTCCAACTGTCACAGGACAGGAGAGTGGAGAGCACCAGCTCCAACTGTCACAGGAGAGAGAGTGGAGAGCACCAGCTCCAACTGTCACAGGACAGAGAGTGGAGAGCACCAGCTCCAACTGTCACAGGACAGAGAGTGGAGAGCACCAGCTCCAACTGTCACAGGACAGGAGAGTGGAGAGCACCAGCTCCAACTGTCACAGGACAGAGAGTGGAGAGCACCAGTTCCAACTGTCACAGGACGGGAGAGTGGAGAGCTCCAGCTCCAACTGTCACAGGAGAGAGAGTGGAGAGCACCAGCTCCAACTGTCACAGGACAGGAGAGTGGAGAGCACCAGCTCCAACTGTTGCAGGAGAGAGAGTGGAGAGCACCAGCTCCAACTGTCACAGGACAGGAGAGTGGAGAGCACCAGTTCCAACTGTTGCAGGAGAGAGAGTGGAGAGCACCAGCTCCAACTGTCGCAGGACAGAAAGTGGAAAGCACCAGTTCCAACTGTCACAGGACGGGAGAGTGGAGAGCACCAGCTCCAACTGTTGCAGGAGAGAGAGTGGAGAGCTCCAGCTCCAACTGTCACAGGACGGGAGAGTGGAGAGCACCAGCTCCAACTGTTGCAGGAGAGAGAGTGGAGAGCTCCAGCTCCAACTGTCACAGGACGGGAGAGTGGAGAGCACCAGCTCCAACTGTTGCAGGACGGGAGAGTGGAGAGCACCAGCTCCAACTGTTGCAGGAGAGAGAGTGGAGAGCTCCAGCTCCAACTGTCGCAGGAGAGAGAGTGGAGAGCACCAGCTCCAACTGTCGCAGGAGAGAGAGTGGAGAGCACCAGCTCCAACTGTCGCAGGACAGAGAGTGGAGAGCACCAGCTCCAACTGTCGCAGGAGAGAGAGTGGAGAGCACCAGCTCCAACTGTCGCAGGACAGAGAGTGGAGAGCACCAGCTCCAACTGTTGCAGGACAGAGAATGGAGAGCACCAGCTCCAACTGTCGCAGGACAGAGAGTGGAGAGCACCAGCTCCAACTGTCGCAGGACAGAGAGTGGAGAGCACCAGCTCCAACCGTCGCAGGAGAGAAAGTGGAGCACCAGCTCCAACTGTCGCAGGAGAGAGAGTAGAGAGCACCAGCTCCAACTGTCGCAGGAGAGAGTATGTAGCCAATTTCCAAGCTTCCGCTGCTCAACCTGCTGCATTTCACTGGGCTCTAACTACCCCTTTCTCTACCCCCTAATGCAACATTGCTTGCTGGAAGGCTGCTGAAGCAGAACATTTTCTGAAGTAAATTCAGCTCCATTGTGATAGATAAATGGACACGCTTATTTGTACTGTGAAAATGGCCGCCATGCTCCACCCTTTGACTATGATTGGTCCCTTTGGAGGATAAGCCACACCCTGAAGTTTCACTGGAATGTGTAACTGGAACCGCCCAGCTCAAGGCCTCATTGACTTTGCAAATTGTAACTCGATCCACTTTGACTTCCTGAAGCAACAGAGCTCCCCAAAAGACAGCAAGTGCAACCTTCCCCCAGCCAAAGCGCCTTACCCAAGCACAAGTGCATGCCTCCCCCAGCCGAAGTGCCATACCCCAGCACAAGAACATCCCGCCCCCACCAGCCGAAGTCCTTCCTTACACCAGCGCAAGTGCATAACGTTAATCACCCCCCACCCTACCATAGATGGGGCAGTGTACGGATTATTAACAGGTTTATTGGGTATGAAGTGAATAGTGACAGTGTCATGACTTCTGGATTTCACCCACTCCAACGATATCCTTTGTAGGGGGTTGGACAACGTGATCCGTCTTCCCAGAGTTCGTTCGCTCTCTCGCGTTCTACCCCACCGCACACCCCCCCTCCCCCATGTCTCTCTCTCTCCCCATCTCTCCCCCCAGTCTCTCTCTCTCTCTCTCTCTCTCTCCCTCTCCCCCCAGTCTCTCTCTCTCTCCCACCCCCCCTCCAGTCTCTCTCTCTCCCACCCCCCCCCCAGTCTCTCTCTCTCCCACCCCCCCCCCAGTCTCTCTCGCTCTCTCTTCTCCACCCCCCCCCCCCCCAATTTCTCTTCCACCCCGATCTCGACCCCCCCGCCGTTGCTCTCTAGCGTGTGGAATGAGAGCGGGGCCACACTTCCGGTTCAGGCGGGAGGCATCGTGGGGCAGAGCTTGACAGACGCATGCGCAGAAAAACACAGTAAAAATAGTTACTCCATAGATAAATACAGTCATCATCATCATAGGCCGTCCCTCGAAATCGAGGAAGGCTTACTTCCACTCCAAAAATGAGCTCTCATGTGACTGAAGAGTCCAATACGGGAATTACAGTCTCTGTCACAGGTGGGACAAACAGTCGTTGAAGGAAAGGGCGGGTGGTAGTCTGGTTTACCGCAGGCTCCTTCTACTGCCTGCGCTTGTCCTCCGCATGCTCTCGGCGACGAGATCTCACTCCCTACTGCCAAGATCTTCCAACTGGACCTTCGCTTTTCACTCCCCACTGGGCGTGGCCTACTCCGCTGCTCCACCTGATCCCCGATGGCGGTGAGCCTCTGACCAGCTCCAACCACAGGTTTGGGCCCTACCTTTTCTCTCCACCCTCATGCACGGGCCTTCCTCCCCCCGGCAATCTCCGGGCCTTCCTCACCCCGGCGACCTCCGGACCTTCCCCCCCCCCCCGGGAGACTTCCGGGCCTTCCTCCCGACCTCCAGCTGCTGGTCCCACTCAACTGCGGAGCCTCTGTCGAGCACGCGGTGTGCAAAATGGCCCTGGCCACCTGTGACCTCTCCTCCTTCCATAAATAGAGTAATATAATATTAACCAACAAAACAAGATTATAACCATTGAATAGAATCTGGTGCCACATCCTGCCTCTCAAGAGACAGATCACCACATTGTTTCCTTCAATTCCACGACTGGCCTCCCATTTATAGAAGTTCCACAAGCTGCAACACACACACGTGGTGGCTCTCACACTCAGCAGCCCACACACTGATCCTCTGCACACTACAGGACAGGAACACACTCAGCAGCCCACACACAGATCCTCTGCACACTACAGGACAGGAACACACACAGCAACCCACATGCACACTGTGCACTAGGAATGCGCATGCAGACTTGCACAACCTGGCCCATACATCCAGACCCTGCGAGGCTGAAGCACAAACACACAAGCTCTCCGGTCACAACAGAACTTTAGTTTTTAAAACTCTTCTCCAGCTTCTGAATCACAAACAGCAAATTCACTTTTAACCACTTTACTATTTAAATGAGACTAATGCTTCCTCCCAAAACGTACAAGTAAAAATTCATCTTTAACCGAGAGCAGATCAAGAAACAATTAAAGCATCATCAGGTGAAACGCAGTTGCAAAACTTAGAGCACATCAAAGAAAAATATCCTGAAAGTACAATGTTTTAAAATCAAGCAGAATCTTCAGATTTGCAGTGTAATCTATACCCTCTCATTTTATCTATGAACCTAGCATCAGGAAACCACAAAGAATGCCTTCTTTTGTACTGTATCCATTTGCCTCTATTAATGCGCAATATGTCTGTCTTTGACCCACACTATATTGTGTTTCTGTAATACTGCCGCAGGGTTTCTATGAAAACATCCTTTGAGATGCTCAAGTTTATCCCAGTTAAATATTCCAATAAATAACTCCTCTTTTACTGACAATGGCCATTTCCACAAAACGCCAAGTACAGTCGTGTCTGGTGGTGTAAACTGAAAAGCCCCGGGAGCCCGAAATTGGTCAATGCATAAGGTCCGCCCATTTCTCAGCGGTAGTGGTGGGTTGTTTCAAACCACCGGCATACCGCCGAGACCGAAGAAGACAAAATTGGTTGTTTTTTCCAGCATTATGTCGCCGATATGTCAGCGGGCGGTATGTAACCTAGTAGTCGATCCAGATCAACTTTCTCTTCGATAAACGGTACAGCACTGAACTGTTTTTCCGTTTTTTTTTTAAAACAGAAGCGTTTTACCCACAATTTCAGGGGTCAGGGGTCACCCGCGCATGCGCAGTGAGTTGAAGAGGAGGGAAAGAGTGAAAAGGAGCAGCAAGCTAGTCCACGGGTAGTTACTTTAAAAACACACTGCAGAGTTAAAAAACATTCATAACTAATAATTCTACAGTTTGAAGGATAAGACCTATTTTACAAAGCAAAAATAACAGAAATATTATGGAAATGTTAAAAAAAAAATCCAAACACAGGAACATCGAAAAGGACAGGAGGTTGAAGGCACCCGCCTTCGACGGAGTTACCTACCCTTCTTGAGAATATCAGAGAGAGGTACTCCGAGCTAACAAAGGGTGTTGTGGAAAGCCCCCCTCCCCCCCAAAGGAGTACAACGGGATATGGGACGAGATTTGGGAGGCTGTGTCATCCACAAGTACCATAGTACACACCGGGGAAAGGTACCGTAAGAGGTGGAACGAACTGGTGAGGGTTGCAAGAGTAAGTAATGATTTTATTTATGCACCCCATGTGCCATGTAAATGTGGGGTGTAGGGTGTGTGTGTGCGCGCATGGGGGGTGCAGGGGTGCACGCGTGCAGTGTGGGTGCGCGCGGGTCTGTGTGTGTGTGTGCGATGTTAAATGGATTGTAGATTTTTTACTTTACTTTCTGCAGAAGACATCTGCAATAGCAGCCGATCAACGGCAAACAGCGGGGGAGAACCCACAACCCAGGAGCCTCTGACTGAAATCAAGATCCGTGCTCCGTCCCTGGTTGGGGATAGCAACTGTGCCACCACCGGCTTTGGAGCTGACCCACTCACACAGGATGGTAAGTTGAATACAATCCAGTCTGTGTTGCAGTCCTCTCATGTCATGTAACTATAATTGTAGTGTTGGCCTGATAGGTAATGTAAGTTTATTGCACTGTAATGTTGGCCTCATGTGATGCACTGCAATGTTGGGGGCTGGTAACGCAATGCATATATGCATTGTCTGTCTGCCCTCCTGTATGGCTCAGAGACATGGACCATGTCCGAGTACTTCCAGACTCGGACGATTCAGACCACACCAACAAAGAGAGACCAGATGCGAGACCCACTGCCTTCAACTCTGGCATCACCCAGCCCTCTCCCAACTTCACCACTGACAAAGATGAGGAAGACGAAAAGAAAGGAAGAGCCACTGATCCTGGAGCCGGTGGTGGAAACGGAGGTGGATATACCAGCTCCATGTGGGCCAGCTGGAACATCCTCCACCACTGAGTCTGTATGCAGGGGATTCCCCCATGGTTCCTCTGATTCTGCGGGGCCAAGTGGTGCGCAGCAAAGCAACCCCAGTGTTGCAGCGCATTTGCCGCAGCGACGGAGGTTAGTGCAGAAAAGATCGGTTGCTGTACTAGGCATGTACCAGGACATGGTGCGTCTGTCACAGGCCAGCGTCAACATAGGTCGAAAGTTGTTCAAGGCCATGACTACGATAGCCGCAAACGTCGCGGCTCTATCAGAGCGACAGTCACAGGATATGTCGCATAAGATTACCACGATGGAGCGGACCGCCGACGAAGCCATGCAGCAATCGACGGGATCGGGACATGGCGCGGAACCCCCCCCACCCCCGTGCAATAGTAGTCAGGTCAACAGCACCTGAGGATGGGGAGCTGACATCATCTTCCAGCCCTGAAGCCGTGCCTTCCATATCACGAGCTTCGCCTGAGGCCCCATTTATTGTGCCTGCAATGTCTGACCCCAACGACAGCAACAGCACTCGGGGTGCGGTGCTGTATTCCGGCTTGGTACCACCACGGGAAAGTCCTGGCTAAGGGGCAGTGGGAAAGGGAAGGGCGGGAGTAAGAAAGGGGGGAAATAGTCCCAAGGTCTAGCACAAGGTCGAGGTAGAGGACAGTAAAGGGTCTTTTGTTGTACTTGTTCATGGAATAATTGAAGTTTGATTTGTAAAAGTTTATTCAAGTTGTAAAAGTCTTGTTAAAGTTGTTATAGTTGTTTGTAAAGCTTATAACTATAAAACAACTACTTTTTTAAAATTGTTGTATATTTTTGATATTTTTACATAAACGTTTGAATTGAATTTAAGCACTCTTGTACAGTGTCAAACTTTTGGGATAACAGTCACCAGGGTACAAAAACGCAGCTCTCCACATTCAAGCAAAGTGTTCATTTATAAACCTTCTCACATCTGGTTCCTCCATTAGACAGGTACTCAGCAATACAGGCTCAGATAGCACAGGCCCCATTCTTTTTAAATCTCCACAATATTTTTCAATGAAAAAAATATAAATAAAATGCCTTCTATCTAAATAAGTTACTCAGTACCAATAAAAATAACTTTTCCACTCAAAATTGCACTGTAAAGTCACTGTTCACCTCTGAAGTACAGATTTGCTGCTTTAACTGACACTTCCCAATTTCCAAAATGGCGGCGTGTGCACTTCACCCATTCCCACCCACTTAACATTGCTTAAAACCACCTTTTCAAGGCGGTATGCAGCTCCAGTGCTATGTCAGCAGCATACGATGAAAATCGGACCTTTTGGGCAGTATGCGGGAGGTCCTGCACAACGGACAGTGTACATACTGCTCGGCGATATGACAATGATGAATATTCTGCCGAGCGGTATGCAGGTGTTTTTTGACCAAAATTGCATTTTTGGACGGTATGCGGGCGGTACGTCAACCAATTTCGGGCCCCTGGTGTGCAACAGCTCATGGAATCTACACTAAAGACTTCCTCTCTAATCCACACTTTGCCAGCAAATATATAAAACAGTACTTCAAAAAAATTATTTAAATAATTTTAAAATAACCAGGCAGGGTTGAAGTGCAATATGTTCTCTGTTGAGTGCATCACATGCATCCTATCACCACTATTCACTGCTTCATGCTGAATACAGGTGCCATCTTTCATTCACGGTGCCATGTGAAACCCCATTGCTTCCTATCCTTCTTAGGCAGTCCCTCGTATCGAGGATGACTTGCTTCCACACCAAAAAGGGATGAGTTCACAGATGTTTCAATGAGGGACCTGATATTCCAGTCCTGAACTACATATTAAAGGGTGGAAGATGCCTGTGCGTGGATTTTTTTTAAACATGTGGTGGCTGTTGCGCACCAGCCACCACACGGGCTTGACAGAGCTAGGTCTTGGTCCAGTGGCAAGGATTACCCAAGATGACTGGAGACCAGCTCTGCTGCACGGACCTAGTGCGCACACAATCGCAGTGTGGGCTGGCCCGTGCTGCCCCTAGGCTCTCGTCTGTTCTGGGCCTCGAACTCATGCCTCTCCTGGGCCCCGATCACGTCGCTCTACAATCTCTCGCCACTCCTTCACCCTGACCTCGGCACCCCTCTGCTGCTTGCCGCCTCTCCTGTTGTACCTGCTCACGCTCCAACCAGCGACCTGGATTTTGGTGATGACCAAGTTGTCGCCCTCCTGAACCGGCTCCCGCTGTAACTTGTAGTGCCTCAGCACCTCCGTTCCTTTTATGGCCCCGACCTGCTGCAGATGGTTCCTCGCAGGCTGGGGCCTCACTGCAATCAGAGGCGTGGACTATATAGAGCAGACAGCTCAAAACGCTGCCTCCGCAAGATCCTGCAAATCCATTGGGCAGGACAGTTACACCAACTTCAATGTTCTCGCTCAGGCCAACATCCCCAGCATCGAAGCATTGACCACACTCGATCAAGGCAATGAATGGATACATTTTATATTATTGTGAAATATGTATTTAAATTTTGTTTAAAACCTTCGTTTGGACATTCGAATTGTAAGTTACGTATAAAAAAAATTATTACTTTTTTAAAAAACATTTTGAACGTTCTACGTTTAGTTATAATTTTCTTTCTGTTGGCAGGTTCATGATTGCTCATTTTTGCCAATCCATGGTAGTTTTCTAGCTGCTTTCCTTACTTTTGTTTTGTATGTTGCCTGCTTCAGTTCTAATTCGCTGTTGGGTTTACTTTCAGCCAATCGATAAAACAAATATGGTGAAAGCAAGATAGCAGAAGTCCCATATAGACAAAGTGTGACATATGCCACATGTGTGCTAGATGCAAGACTTCAATGTACAACTCATGGATCTTGCATGACATTGATAATGGTGAGGTGAGCACACGGTCTTTCTTTTACCTGTCTGTTGTGTCTCAGTTTGTCATCTCAGTTGGATGTTGCGGTTTGGAAGGGAGCTACTGAGAGTAGTTAACATTTTCTAGCGGCAGCTGCAGGGAAATTTATTTGGAGGCCTTCATGGAATCATAGAAATTTACAGCACGGAAGGCGGCCATTTCGGCCTATCATGTCCATGCTGGGCGACAAAGAGCCATATCAGTCTGTGTGTTTAGAGTGCGCGAATAAAGAGGTTGGGTGAGAGAATTAATCTGATCAACTGGGAGCTGGCTGCCATCACTGCAAGAGACAAGGAGAGAGTAAGAAGGTCTCCATGCTCGGAACACACCGTAAGAAGGTAATGAAACAACGCGATGTTACTTTCCAAGTCCAACAGAATGGAGTGTATATGTTAGAAATGTTCATTTTTAAAGCTGACTAAAACACGAATATAAACGGCTGTACAGCTTTGCAAAGACTCCACACAGAGGTACAACCTTCAACTTCACTCAAGAAAGAGTTTCTGTTCAGCTCAACGTGCCCTTCCACCCACATGACACTGAACTGCAATTCAGGGAACTGGACGCCCAGTCAGGCTTGGACACGCAGACTGATCATAACAATTTCCTGAATATAACATAAGCAGCTGAACACTGCTGCAGAACCCACTGAACCACTTGGATTTGAACTCACCAAGGACTGGTAAGGGAAGCAATTTAAGCCCATTTAATTAATCTTTCAATTTTATTCAGATTTCTAACTGCACATCTCTGCCTTAAGACATCAGGCAGGAGGGACAGAGTGTTCAATTCTACAAATCTGATTCATTAAGCGATCTTGATTCTCAACCTTATTTGAAGCAAGCTTCTGCCACTAACATTGTAAATGTACACCTCACCATGCCAGGCCTCACCTATGATTTCACCACATTATCCCCAGAATAAATGAAATGAAAATGACAAGAGGTGGTATTTCAACAGACAGACATCATCGAATGTGTGAAGCAGCCATGGACTTTTGTTTAGAGTCTCACATTTAAAAAGGTGAAAAGTGCACAGCACTGGCCACCAGCTCAGCCTCCCTTTGTAAGAGCAACAGATATCAGGTATGAAGTACATGGACAGCAACAGATATGCAGGAGCTAATTGCACTGAGACAGAGTAACAGATATCCAGAAGCTAATTATAGAGACGGAATAAAAGATACACTGGAGCTAGTTATACAGCGACAGAGTAATAGATATCCAGGAGCTAATTATGTAGACAGAGTAATAGATACGGGGAGTCAGATACACATTGACAGCAATCCCTCCCAGGATCTAACGACAAAGAAGGTAAAAGCCGCTTTTATACTGGCACTTGTTCAGGTCTGATTATGATGTCTTTGAGCCAGCCAACACCTCGATGTTGCTCTACTCAATCCAGCTCTCAATCTGGCAGCAGAATCGTCGACCAAATTCTTTTTAAGTCTACAATTCTGCCTCCAGGAAAAGGGACAGTTTTAGAAGTATAAGCTTGAGAGCCAGCAATTGATTCCAGTCTCCCAGAATCCAACCTCAACAAACAGCAATATAAAAATGGTTTAATGGAGACCCAAGAGCTAATTACACAGAAACAGCGTAATAGATACATAATAATAGAGGTAACAACAGATACCTAGGAACTAATTACACAGGCAATAGGGACCGAGTTACACAGAGACAGAGAAATAAATATTCAGGTGTTAATTAAACAGCGACTGTGATTGGGTGGTACATGGGTTAGCACACTACCTTTTCACCTTAAGATCTAGTTTCAAATCTAGTTTAGACTAATGGGGGAGGGGGGGAATCTTCTCACTCTGCCAGCTGTAATGCCCCTACATGAAGGCCCTATTGGGCATTAGCTAGGCAATCTCCGAGAAGCCACAATGACAGCTGATTTGGGGAATTGAAATGTCACTGATCCATTTGAAGTACTTTATTAAGACTGTATTTAGGGCACACTGCAGAGAGTTATACCCAAAAATAATTTCACATCGGCCTCTCAGTTACAACCATCAGTGCGAGAAGAGTTTCATCCCATCAGCTTAATCTTCAGTGAAAGGGCAGCATGAACCACGCAAATCCACTGTTATTTTATATAATTTATATTATTCATTCAGTGTGGATTAGTTTCATGCCAACAGTGTAACCACCAACAGCCAATGTGTATCATGGTACTAATTTCACAAAAATGTGCACACTATTGATAAATTAATGGTTTTGATGTCAGCAAACATGCTCAAATAAATAATTTGCAGTTGATTTGTGCAAAATTCTTCAACACAGACTACACTGAGTGGGTCAGATGCAGTTTGGTGAATTACATGACAGCATCAATCAATGGAGATGACACCAAACTACAAAATCAATGTACCACGTGAACACTGCATGATGCCCTTGGCTACAGTAGTCCAACCACCCACTTCAGCAAAGACTCTGCCGTAATGGAATACTTTCCCACTTCAGGCACAGTGTCATCATCAAGCACGCCCAAAGTCAGATATGCAGCAAACCTACACTGCCCCACCCCTACCCTTACTGCACTAGCATGGCACCCTGTACTGAACTAGTGTAATCCATTTCCTGCTACAGAAATCCTGCCTGTGTTCTCTGAGTAAATGACAACGGGGTGCCAATTAGGAGCAGTTTTGTGATTTGGGTCCACATTTGCCAGAAACAGAGTTTAAACTGTCCAACTATATTTCACATTGGACCGTTACAGACAGAAGAGACGTTCATGCCATCAGCCAGGCTATATTTGAAGCCAAAGATAAAAGGCTAGTATCTAACCATTGGCACTGTCCATTCCCCATTACTTACTTTTTCCTCACAATTTAAATTATTTTACTGATCAGCTCCCTTAATAGGATGTTTTATGCCGTTGGAATGAACTGGAGTGACAAGTATAATATAAGCAAGCTGTCTTTATATCACACATTACTAGTGTCGGATGCCGTGCTGAAGTAGGAGTACCACTATATTTTTAACATATAAAACACACACTTTGATAAATCCTTAGCATTTGAATTGCAATTTTGCTACCACCCAGTGCCAAATGGTGCAAAGCAGTTCCTTTAAAGAGAAGAAAATGAGCAGTCAGGAGTTGGTTAAATCAGTAATAAAAGGCTGTACAATCATACAGACTGCTCATACTGCGGATGTTATGGACAAAAGCAGAATCCCATCATGGCGATTGTTTTTCTGTGCTTTTTCCATCAACCCCCAAAAAAGGTCAGAGGTGATTCCACACTACTTCCAAAAGCAGTGAACTCCCTGGCTGTCATGAGCCTGGTGACCCTACATTTGCAGCTTGCAGTTGTAAGGAAACACATCCAATGATCTGCAGCTAAGACTGGCCCTGCTGTTGGAGCTCTCCTCCACTGTCCCGACACATCACAAACAGCACTTTTTAGTTATCCATTGATCAGTAGAGAGTGCTCATGAATTACTAATTACTGACAGGCGCTCATAGTTCTTTTACCTTAGGAGATGTCTCAAGGTGCTTTATGGAAAGAGAACAAATATTGATAAAAGAACAGCGAATCACTGAGGAGGATTTAGTCAAAAGTTTTGTCACAAGATAGATATTGAGAAGGGTTTTAAAGATGGGAGTGAGAAGTGAAAAGATGGAGGAGGCAGTTGAAATCTCTGCCACCAATGGTGGCAAAGGGAGAGCAGGATACACAAACTGCCAATGTCAGAGGGGCGAAAGGTGCAGGAGCCAATACAAAACTGGAGGAGGTTGCAGAGATAGGTTGGCGTGTGGCCTTGGATGGTTCTGAAGACAACAAGCATTTTAAATTGAACGCGCTGTGGGACAGGGAGCCAATACAGTTCAGCAAGGATGAGGATGATGGGTGAGTGGGATTTCATACCGGACAGGATATCAGCAGCTAAGCTTTGGATAAGTTTGAGTTTATGGAGATTGGAAGATTGGAGGCCAGCAAGAAGACATTAGAGAAATCGAGTCTAGAACTATAAAAGTTTCATGAGTGCAAGGGCTGAGATAGAGGCAAAGGTGTCATGTGCATCAGTGTTTACCAACGAAGAGGACTTTGCCAAAGCTACGGTAAACTAGGTCACCGGGATACTAGATGAGATAAAAATAGATAAAGAGGAGGTACTAGGAAGGCTGGCAGTACTTAAGTAGATAAGTCAACCGATCCGGATGAGACACATCTTAGGTTACTGAGAAAAGTAAGGGTGGAAATTGTGGAGGTGCTGGCCACAATCTTCCAATCCTCCTTGGGGTGGTGCGAAAGGACTGGAGGATTGCAAATGTTAAATCCTTGTTCAAAAAAGGGGAAAAGGATAAACCTGGCAATTACAGGCCAGTCAGCTTAATGACGTTGGTGGGGAAGCTTTTCGAAACAATAATCTTGGAGAAAATTAACAGCCACTTGGCAAGCATGGACTAATAAATGAGACCCAACACAGATTTGTTAAGGGCAAATCATGTTTGACTAACTTAATTGAGTTATTTGATGAGGTAACAGAGAAGGTGAATGAGGGTAGTGCAGTTGATGTATATATGGACCTTCAAAAGGAAATTTGATCAAGAACCACATATTTGGCTTGTTAGAAAAATTTAAACCCTTTGTATAAAAGGGGCAGTAGCAGCATGGATACAAAATTGATGAAGGGATAGAAAACAGAGTTGTGGTGAATGGCTGATTTCGGACTGGAAAGAGTTATACAGTGGAGTTCTCCAAGGTTCAGTACTAGGGCCACTGCTGTTTTTGATATACATGAATGACTTGGGGGTACAGGGCACAATTTTGAAATGAGGTGACACGATACTTAGAAGTGTACACTGAGGAAGGTAGTAATAGTTCAAGAGGACATAGACAGGCTGGTGGAACGGGCAGATACATGTCAGATGACAGTCAATGGAGAAAAGTGTGAGGCGTTACAATTTGGGAGAAAGAATGAGCAGAAACAATACATCTAAATGGTACAATTTTAAAGGGGGTGTAAGAAGAGAACTGGGGGTGCTTGTGCACAAATCTTTGAAGGTGGCAGGGCACATGAACAAAGCAGCTAATAAAGCATATGGGATTCTGGGCGTTATAAATAGAAGCAGAGAGTACAAAAGCAAGAAGTTATACTAAACCTACATAAAACACCAGTACGGCCCCAGCTAGAGTACTGTGTCCAATTCTGGGCGCCCCACTTTAAGAAGGATGTGAAGGCTTTGGAGAGGGCGCAGAAGAGATTTACAAGAATGGATCCTGGAATGAGGGATTACAGTTACGTGGATAGACTGGAGAAGCTGGGGTCGTTCTCCTTAGAGCAGTGAAGTCTAAGAGGAGATTTGATCAAGGTGTTTAAAACCTCGAAGGGTTTAGATACAGTAAATAAGGAGAAACTGCTTCCAATGGCTGAAGTGTCGAAGCCCAGAGGGCACAGATTTAAGGTCATTGCTGAAGAACCAGAGGCGACATGAGGAAAAACTTTTACGCAACGAGTGGTTAGGATTTGGAATGCACTGCCTGATAGGGTGTGGATACAGATTCAATAGTAGCCTTCAAAAGGGAATTAGATAAATACTTAAAGGAGAAAAAATTGCAGGGATATGGGGAAAGAGGGGGGGGGTGGAGGTAGTGAGACTAACTGGATTGCTTTTTGAAGGTGTGGGATGCAGACTCGATGGGCTGCACTATTCTATAATTTTATGTTGCAAGCAATGTTGCTGTGGAGGACCCACACAAGCTGCTCAATGGATTTAAAATGGAAAAACTGCAGATGTGCGGAAATTTGAATGTGTTACGTAGCAAAAAAAAAAGAGGGAACATTGGTTGCAAGTGATCTTGGTGATGGGGATTGAAGCTAAGCTGTGGATTCAACAGGATGCCAAGTTTTCAGAATCTGGTTCATCCTAAGAGAGTGGATGGGAAGGGGATGGAACCAGTGGCAAAGGAATGGAGTTTATGGTAGGAGATAAAAACAATGGCTTGGGTCTTCCCGTTATTCAGTTGAAGGAAAATTTGTCTTTTCCATTATTTCCCGTCCAGACAGGCAGTGACCCCAAACAGAGCTGGGTCAAGGAAAATGGTGAAGAGGTGCAGCTGGGTGTCATCAGCACTACATAAGAAAACTGACTCCATCCATGCCTGCGGATATAGGCAGCATATAGATTAGGAAGAGGAGGAAAAGAAGCCTCGGCTGGCTGCAATCAGACAAGGAGGAGTGGACCACATAAGGGCAGTCACATGGAGCTGGAGGAGGATGGCGTGGTCAACTATGTCAAATGCTACAGAGAGGTCGAGGAATACAGAGATAAGGCAAGAGGGCAGGGAATTAGGATTACAACAGACAGCTGCAAATGAAAAGCTGGCATCAGCATGATGGACTTGAATGGCCGCCTTCTGTGCTGCAAATTAAATGATTGTATGATTCTTCAACAATCTAAATGGTGAGTTATGTTACTTTGTTTTCAATTATTAGAAAGTGCATGTGGAAATATTATGAAACAGAAATTTTGTATTAAAAATGTCTCTAAACTTTTATGTTAATATTTCCTGCTTGGATTTGTTGTTTGTTCCCATGACAATTGGGGGAAAGGGAGGAAGGAAGGTGTTGTGAAATGCTTCCTGTGATTCACATTCATCTTTCAAAGAAAATCAGCAGGGTAAAGATCAAGGGCCCAACCCTGTGCACTATTCACCTGCAAATTGTGCAAATAGGCAATGCTCCCATTGCTTTGCCTGACATTCCCAGGAGAACCAAACACATCAGTCACTTTTTTTTTTAAAAACACAGACCCTCAAGTTTGTGCACTGATCAGCACAATTTCTGCTGCAGGATCCAGGTACCATTATTCATGCTGAGTTACGTGCTGGGAATTTAGGCAAAACAGCTGATAAGAGTTGAGACGAGCAGGGGTCAGCATCAGAGCAAGCATTAAATCACACCAATCCTCGTGAATTAGCACGTTGCTTGCAACACAGAACTGCAGCAAAAGCCACTCTTTTTTTCCCCCTCTTACAAAATCAGGGGTTAATTTATCAAGGACCCACAGATCTGGAACACAGACTGCCATTACTACTCTCCATCATACCAGATCCCAAGAGTGTGTTAAACTTTCTGTAACACAGAACTATTACAATGAAATTCTACACCAGAGGCGGTTTGGCCTGCAGCTTGCTGTTTCTTTTCGCAGTGTTATTCAGAGTTTAAAGTGGTTTCCTGCTGTATGCAGTTATCCTGACTCAGGAGTTTGGGCAGAGGCCTGAATATAACAGTACATAAATCATTTATTATTGCAGCGAATCATAACGGACCTGTGCTTTTAATACATGCAATCCTTGTCCATGAAGGGGCATCAAACGAGAGACCAGGAGTCTGCCAGGATCAGAACACCACAGCATACAGAAAAAACTAAAAAATATCAGCAAAGCTTATGATCACAAGGAGACAGATATATAAATGGCAACATTTGAATTTAGTGGAGCAAAAATTATTAGTACTCTCGAATACATGACCATGCTGAGGACTGATTGTAATGCTGTCTTTAGCAGGTTACAATATGGCAGCTGAGTTGCTCCAACTGAGAGCATCTATCTTAACACAGACAGTAGTTGAGTACCACTTCTTTTACAGTGATATTGACACTTAAAAACGTGACTACATTTTATGTCTGCAACGTCTGGAGATCATCCCCGCAGCTGGGTCATCCAGAAGTCAGAAGCAACATTACAACATTTACAGTGCAAATCTGATCATTCCAGCGTAATTCAGCAGAAGATTTATATTACAGTATAAATCCGGCACTGCGACACAGGCAATTACTCACCAAGGAGAAAGTACAAGAGTAGGAGGGGAACAAATCAAACATTTTCATATATCAAGATGCATTACTGTTATCTCTAGGAAACCTGGCTGCATATTAAAAAGGAAAATACATTGAAGAACACTATACTGTGTCCAGTTTTGGTTACTGAGACACAAGACATTCATGCCCTTGCTATGGTGCAGAGAAGAGTTACAAGATTCCTAGTATCATTGAATGTTGTTTAGAGACGACCTTATGCAGGTATTATATTTTAAGAGATAAAGAAAATATAAATGTGTGTCAGGTAAAGTTCGACAAGAACAAGGGTGCACAGGTTCAAATTGGTAAAAGCAAAACTTAGGAATTAGATCAAAAACTTCTTCACACAGACAGTGAGCAACACTTGGAAAATCCATCCTCGCGGAATAATGGAGGCAAAAACCTTGGCGTCCCAAAAATAATGGTTCGATGCTGTGATTGGGACACTGTAGCTTTTTCTAGTTGGATGAGTTAAGATAGTCTGAATGATCTTCCTCGTCTATAATTATCTTGCGATTTAATTTGACCCAATCTGGCGTAAAGTACCATGGGATTTTTATTATTAGCCATCGTACTAATGGGTTTGATGGTCAAAACAACAGTTTTTATACTTTGTACTGTGAGCTAATGTTACTTTTACCTCACAGTACTGCTGTCACTAGCCATCTTGACTCCAACAGTAGCACTGTAAAGTTAATGAGGCATCGCTACTGCCTCCAGCAACACAAACCACCTCAAGTGCCAACTGCCCAGATGAGCTGACTGCCATTCGTTCTGCCTGCAGGCAGGCTGGGAGTGCTTTCACATTGTTGGCCTGGACAAACCTTCCCCAGTCACCACCAAAGGTCAGCGCCGGTTAGAAATAAAAGCTGCCATTCCCTAATTTTAATCAAATGCACAGGCAGAAACTTGCACTTGCACAGCTGATCTGGAATCTATTGTGCAATGTACCAGACTGGAAGCCAAGACAGGCAAAACCTTCCCCAATCATCAGCTGATAAAAATATTTGTGGTTTACGCCCAAGAAAACGAAGAAATATGTTTAGGTGATCACAACATGGTCACATATGCATTGCGGTTGTCCTCTGCATTCAACTGTTGATTACTGTAAAAATTGTTGTATAACTCACATCTTCTGGCATTTTTACACACTCTATGCATAGTATTGTGACATATAGATATTTAATGCCAACTCTAACAAGGGAAGCAACTTAGAAACTCATTTTACAGTATAGGCTGTAGTCCAAATGAGCAACTAGCAGAAAAAAGTTAAACCCATGCCTGCACGATCAAGGTTTAGGTTAACTAATGGCCATTCCTTAAATTCCACCTTCCATATTTTTTGGGTGGGAAGGGTGCTTAAATCACATTTGGAAGACGTTAGAGAAAAGAACAGGCACAAGTTTGAAATCTCTCACATCTGAAAGTGTACAGATTGTACCAGGAATTTTTATTCTCAATACACGACAAGCCAAGAGCTGTAATGGAAAGTTAAATACAGAAAAATTAAGAAAAAAACTAAACCCTTTTTTTTCAGTTCTGTGTTGTCTCTCGTGTCTCTTTTTCCTCCAACATTCTGATCCATTTCTGTTATCCACTCTACAAGCATCACCTGGTACTTCATTCCACTGTTCCATACCAGAAATCAACCTGACCATGCAGGAGCCCTCAAAATTCCTTTATGAAGCAAGAATCTACACGCTTGCTCCACAAGCACAGAAGAAAGCAACATTCCTAGCAAACCCAATGCTGCATATTGTAACGCTTGTTTACCAGAGAATATTCTGACTATACACACGTCCTTAAAAGGACATCACAATCTATTGCTAACAAAGAAGTCAGTGGGGTAAAGATCAAGATGGACAGCTAGCTGGCTTCAAGACAGAAAGTAGAGAATAGGGGTAAAAGGTAACTTATTCACAGTGGCAGAAGGTGGACAGTGGTGTTCCACAAGGATCAGTGCTGAGACCACTGTTATTCACTATTTATATAAACGATTTAAACCTTGGAATCCAAAACACAATTTCAAAATTTGTGGATGACACCACATTGGGTGGGGTAGTCAATAAAAAAAGACAGACTTGGATTTATATAGCGCCTTTCACGACCACCGGACGTCTCAAAGCGCTTTACAGCCAATGAAGTATACCTTCATTGAAATACTAATGAGGACTACACAAATTACTGGAGGACATTAATAAACTTGTAGAATAGGCATATAATTGGCAAATGAAGTTCAACACAAATAAATAGGAGGTAGTCTTTTTGGTAGGAAGATTAGGGAGGTCACATTACTTAGAGTGTGAGAGTCTAGGTGGGGTAGAGGAACAAAGGGATCTCGGAGTACAAATACACAAATCACAAAGTTGCGACACAGGTTAGCAAACCCATAAAAAAAGAAAACCAAGCATTAGGGTTTATTTCTAAAAGTATAGAATTGAAAAGTAGGGAAGTTATACTAAACTTGTATCGAGCCTTGGTTGGACCACACTTAAAAAGTACTGCGTATAGTTCCGATCGCCATATTATAAAAAGGATATAGAGGCACTGGAGAGGGTGCAGAGAAGATTTACAAGGATGATACCAGAAGTGGGAGAGTATACATATCCGGAAAGGATGAATAGGCTGGGTCTCTTTTCTATTGAAAAAGGCTGAGGGGTGACCTAATAGAGGTCTTTAAAATTATGAAAGGTTTTGATAGAGTGGATACAGAGAAAATAAAGATTTGCATTTGTATAGCACCTTTCACGACCACTAGACATCTCAAAGCACTTTATATATAGCCAATGAAGTACTTTTGAAGTGTAGTCACTGATGTAACGTGGGAATGTAATGAGAGAGAATATTTTCATTTGTCGGGATGAGCATAACTAGAGGCCGTCAATACAAGATAGTCACCAAGAAATCCAACGGGGAATTCAGAAGAAAATTATTTACCCAAAGAGTGGTGAGAATGTGGAACTTGCTACCACAGGGAGTGGTTGAAGCGAATAGTATAGATGCATTTAAGGAGAGGCTAGACAAGCATACGAGGGAAAAGGAAGGTTATGCTGATAGATTTAGATGAGGAAAGACGGGAGGAAGCTTGAGTGGAGCATAAACACCGGCATGGACTGGTTGGGCCGAATGGCCTGTTTCTGTGCCATATATCCTATGTAATCCTATGTCATTTTTACAGTGAACAAAGACCTCCAATGAAAATGCAATTTATTGTGCACATTTCAACACCTGGACTTATCCAAGCATTGGGATCATCCGCAAATGGGGAGAGAGGGACAAACAGGTTTTTTTAAAATTGTAAAGTAGTCTACAATCTCAAAGAAGCTCATCAGAACTCATTGTGAGAGAAATGATCTTAATTAATTTCCTTGTGCAGAGCAAGCACCTGAAGCAGGTAAGTCAACAGAGTGGTGGAAGCAGATTCAATAGTAACTTTCAAAAGGGAATTGGATATATACTTAAAAAGGAAATATTTGCAGGGCTAATGGGTAAGAAGTGGGGAGTTGAACTAATTGGATAGCTCCCTCACAGAACCAGCACAGGCACGATGGGCCGGATGGCCTCTTTCTGTGCTGTATGATTCTATAATACTATGAATAAATTTCCAGATAATTTTGTATCTACCAGCACCAAAAACATGTGGCCACAACGGTCACAAACGCTTTCCTCGAAACAATTTCAAAACACCCCACCATTGCAACAATGCTGCAAAACCTCCACACCACCTCAAACATTTCAGCATTTATCAGCGGTTTTGATCTATACAGTAACACCAAACACATATGAGCACAATGTCAGCTCTGGAGATGTTGATGATTCTGCTGATCCAATGTACTATTGATTAGATTTTGTCAGTAGATTTGTGGAAGCATTAGGGAGGTCATTCCAATGCCCCTCTCCCCCCAATAGTAAATCACTTACCACAGAGACAATGACTTTCAGCCCCTTCAAATTGACACCAGAGCACTTTGAAATTAAAACAGTATTGCAGATAGGTCTCCAAGTCAGAAATTGAACACCGTCACAATTCTGACTTGAGCCTGGGATCTGAATTCCTCTCTGTAGACAGCAGGCCAAATTCAAATCCCATTTCAGGGAATGCCAAGTTAGAATCACAGTTCCTGGGGTACATTATCGCCTTGCTAACAAATCCCTTTAAAGGCAAGAGGAAGAAACTGGAAAATAGCATCCCCTGCCATATCTTTCAAGCCTCCTAGAACAACTGGGAAAATCTGCACAGGTTTTGCCATCCCTTTCTCCTAAATTAGCTTGAAGGAACAAATGGAGAAAGTAAGAAACAAAAGAATTGGAAGAAAGTTATTCTAACTGTGATACACAGCAATGCACTAGATGTTAAAATGTGATATTGAGTTTCAACCAACTTCAGCACAATACATTTACACACTATCTTTTATCACTGATTTTTTTTTGGAGCAGCTTACCAATGGAGGTTATAAGGGCAAGCAGCTTACTTGTCCATTTGACCTTGGAGAAACATGTAGTTATAACTGCTTGGATAGGAGAGAGGTGGACTAAAAAGTGGTCTTCTGGCCTTGAAATATTCAATGTTTTTATTGATTAATTTTTATTATTTTATCGACACAGAAATATAAAACAAGTTTCAAAGGGAATATTTCCACTTACTAGGACTAAGTACATACTTTGGTCAGGCAGTTAGCAGCCTTTTATCTCCAGATCATAAGTGTCACACGGAGGGCTAAAATACTTGAGAACCTATAAACAGCAACATGAAGGGGCTTTTCAGATTTAAGGCGGCCAGTTTTGTCCTGGAGAAAAGGAGATTATGATCTAATGGCTATATGGTACTCCAGTTTAAAAATAGCTTTAAAGTCATAGAATTCCTAGATGTCCAGACAATTCCAGCTAGCAGTGAGCAGAGCAACATCGTGATCTGATAACAAAAAGCTGTTAATCTCTCCACAACAATCAATGGCTGTTCTCAGCAAATGGAAAATGTCCAGTTCGAAGCCTGCTTTGATTCAATGTGTAAAGAAATGGCAAAAATTAATTAGGGATAGAAACTAGATAATGGCAGTGCCATTCTGAGTGTTAAACATAAGTTGCTTTGAGTCCAATAGCTCCCTTTAAGTACACCTATGTACCAGAATATAACATAACGAATGATATGTTAGATTTAACTGACATAAATATTTCTGTTTCAGAAACTATTTTTTTTAGTTATAGAATGTTCAAATTAATTATAGCCGAGTCTGGATAGCCTAGATGAATTAAGGTCTTCCTGTGTGCAACTACCATTGGTAGCATGGAAAAAGGGTTTCCCGGGTACATGGTTTGTAACGCTCAGGTATTTAGACACGTGATTGAATACTGGAAGGTCCCTAACAGCGATTATAGAGCCTTGTACAGTAAGAGTTCAGATAATTAAATCTGTGGCATGACTTATTGAGTCTTAGGATAGAAATAACAATGCGCCTGCCCTGGTAGCTATATAATAAATTGAATCATTTTTTGAAACAAATAATTCCTGAACTTGCAGATCCAGAATGGTACAGCTAACACAATGCATCCCAAAATAAACTAGACTACAGCTACTCCCAGAGCTTTTCTTAGGAAATCTGTGTAGAAACATAATTTTGATTCTCTTTAGGGAATCCCCAGTAATTATATCAACATATCGGATTTGATTCATTCACACTCACTGATCAATTTTAAATTTCACTTTACAAATGCCAGAAGTTAAAAAAATATATAAACTACAGGGAAGACATTTTTATTTCCTAACATGAATTAGCTGGCTTCCATTTTGATTGTGTGTCCAAAGAATTCAGAGACCACTCTTTGCCAAGTACCACTCTTTGGAGGGAGAAACTCCTGTTTCACCTAGCAGAGTGAAGGAAGTACCAACAAAATTGTAAATTGCTGCCTTTATGAAATGGGATAATCGCATTGTGTCACAACATTACTCAATTTAACAGGTGAAATGATAAGCTTCAAAATCAAACTTATAAATTTATATAACTAAAAATTAAAATCCAGCCCAATTTCCATTTTGTTTCAAGGAGAACAATATTCTTGGGGAGTTATACATTATCAATCTGTACTTCAGAATAAAATTCAACTATCCTTTGCAACAATTTGTAGCCTTCCAGAGATGTGCCATGTTGAGTTTTCTGGTAGGGTAAATAAGCTACCACAAATCTACCAGATCTGCCTCATACTAAATACCAATCCTCTGATCAGGGATCAGCATCTTTTCCTCTTCTAGACGCCGATCTCAGCACTGAAGCATAAATATAAAAGGAACTTGCAGTTGTCACTGAATTTTACATTTCAGCATTGAGATCAAAATCCAACCGTGGCAAGGATGGTGATTCCCACTCCTTCCCCGGAACACTTTCCATCCTGTAACAATCTAGGTTTCTTTTTATTTCCTTCAACTTCATCAATACAATAGCAGATGGCACAAAAATCCTGAATTGGATGCAGAGCAACACCATCTGGGTCAGGGGGAGGAAATGTGCTCAAATATAAATACAGGGCAATGTCATCCTAATCAGGAGACACGTTCAATCTAAATTCAGAGTAATGTCATCCTAATAAGGAGCCACTATGTTCACAGCTAAATACAGAGCTTCCAGGATAGGATGCAGTGCTCCCATCTAAATACGTATACAGAATTAAGCAGGAGAAGACATTAAAGATTTATTTCCACTTAGTCACAATGCAAGCAACAAATTTCCAATAGAATTTCTAACAGTACTCAGATCGCTGGGGCAAAAGTTTCTAAAGTACAAGTTCAAAGCATTTCTCCTTGTGCTTGTTTCACATGAATAACCCCAGCATACAGATAGGCTTATTCTCTCCATTATTAAGACATCACACAATCCATGGAATGTGAACATGGTCATTGACCCTTTGTGTGGGATTTATGTGAATAATTTCAGGAATATCAACAGGTTTATGTTCCTGCCTCAGTAGTGATGCAGATGACTAACCTTTGAAACACCATCAGCTTTACCTCCTCCCTAATTAGGAGATATACAAATAAGCCCTGAAATCCCAAACGGCAGTTGGTACTCGGTCAATTGTTAATTTTCATTGAGATTGATAGATTTTTGTTAACCAAAGTATTAAGCGATATGGGGAAAAGGCAGGTATATGGAGTTAGGTCATAGAACAGCCATGATCTCACTGGTTAGCAGAATAGGCTCGAGGGGCAAAATGGCCTACTCCTGTTCCTATATTCCTAGGTCCTACAACATGGACAACACAATTTGAACATTTTTGTACTTGTAAGTTTCCTAGTCACCCAAGAGCTCTATTATGCTGAGTGTTGATGTTTGAAGAAATGAAGCATCACCTGAGGATGAGGAGAAGTAGTTAGCCAACACACATCATTCGCACCACAGCACCAAAAAGAGAGGCTGGGTTATTTGCATGTTTTTTTGTCAAGATTATGGCAGCAGAGAGTTAAACGGATTTCCTGTCAATGCCTCAATCATTTTCCTCTGTAGAGTCAAAGTGGGTGAGGTATGGCAACCTTGGTGACTTAGTCATAAATGTACAATATTTATTGTGGTAAAGTACTAATTCATGCAGATCAGGAAGTCCCATGTTTGATCGCTGATGTGTACCAAATAAGTGGATCTCAGCTGAGATGACAGTGGGGCACTATGGGTGACCTTATTGTTCCTTGGCTAGGGAGAAGTCTCACTCAGCGCTGTCCAGTGGTCTCTTCTAGTAAGTGTTTGTGTGCAGATATCAGGTGAGGACATCTCCCTTTAGGGAGGCATTACAGTCAAACATTAGGAAAATATCCTGTCAAAACTTAATGTCTTAAGCTCAGACATGAACAAAGATTATTGACAAAGGTATTAAAGGGCTGCCAGTAGCTGTAAAAACTACTCAAGGGTGTCTTGACAAAAGAAAGATGACATTGGGTAAGGGGGTCAGTCAAAAGGATATATTTCCAACACTACACCCATTTCGCTGTATAGAGTTAAAGATGTATCTTTCTAGTATTACAGGCATCTTTCTGCAGAATTACAGTGACTTTCTACACCATAGCCATCTTCCACAACCAGAAATCAACCAGAATATCTATTACCATTTCAGAATGCCAAACAGAGTGAAGCATTAAGTCAATGTTTTGAGAGCAGGGAAACATTAGCATCTTGCGCCAAGTTTCCCGCCCCCAAACGGGGCGATAATCAATTTCCCTCCCATAGTTAATACCGAGGAGGACTGCAACAAAATACAAAATGACATTACTAAACTGGCAAAATAAGCATGTAAAGAAATTTCAATATAGATAAGTGTGAGGGAGTGCACTTTGTTAGGAAGAATAAGGAGGCCACACACTCCTTGGAAAATAAAAGAGTCTAAATGGGGTACAAGAGCAAAGAGATCTAGGGATGCAGATACACAAATCACGAAAAGTAGTGATGCAGGTTAATAAGGCCATAAATAAAGTAAACAAAGCACTGAGGTTCATTTCTAGAAAAAGAGAACTGAAAAGCAGAGCGGTTATATTTAATCTGCATAGAACCTTGGTTATACCACACTTGGGGTATTGTGAACAGTTCTGGTCTCCATATTATAAAAAGAATATAGAGGCAGCAGAGATGGTGCAAAATAGATTTACTGGGATGATACCAGAACTGCGAGGTTAAGTCTATCAGGAAAGATTGACCAGGCTAGGGCTTCTTTCTCTAGAAAAGAGAAGACTAGGGATGGTCTGAGAGAGGTCTTTAAGGTTATGGGTAGACGTTAAGGGAGTCCAAAACTAGGAGCCTTAAATACAAGATAGTCGCTAATAAATCCAATAGGGAATTCAAGAGGAACTTCTTTACCAGAGAGTAGTTAGAATGTGGAAGTCACTACCACAAGGAGTAGTTGAGATGAATAGTATAGATGCATTTAAGGGGAAGCTAGATAAGCACATGAGGGAGAAAGGAAGCAAAGGATATGCTGATAGGATTAGATGAAGAGGGATGGGGTGGCTTGTGTGGAGAATAAACACCGGACCAGTTGGGCCAAATGGCCTCTTTCTGTGCTGTCGACTCAATGTCAGGCATTGACGTACCACAAATGACATACCATAGGAAGGGGAATTCTATTGGCCCGGATTTGTAATTGTAATGACAGTGAAACTGCCAGTGTTTACCCTCATGATTGTGTAAAACTGATAGCAACTTCTAGCGTCCACACATGTGCAGTTAAAACACGAAAATATGGAATTTGCTGTCAGTGATACCCTGCTCCTCCACAGGGTGTGCTGTTGCAGTCTCCACAGATGCAATCAGCACAGAATCAGTGAACCTCAACTTTTTACACATTATTTATTCTCACTGTAAAAATCATTGGAAAAGTTAAGCCTTGTTGAATGAAGTGTTAACTGAGTTTTTAAACAGCATACTAAGTCATAATTACTGCTGAACAAGCTCTCTGGCCCCAAAAAACTCTTAATAATTCTGGAGTGTCATTCCTTCCAATCCATGATAAAAATTCCATGTATTTTTAAAATAATAAAAAGAAAATTTTTTTTTTTAAGTTTGTTATATTTTAGTTCTACCTTAATCCCATGTGTATGTCCCAATCTTTATTTCACTCTCTATAAAATGATTAAAAAATGAATGATAAATCAGTGCTTTTAACTTCCTGGTTTGCTGACTGAGAGAATTCCTCAATCTGATTGACTGCTCAGCCTGCTTGATGACATCACCATTCCTGGATATCAGCAATCCCCTATAGATAGTGCCAGAATGAAATTGACAATGCAATAGGAGAAATCAACGTCGCAGAGCCCGCTAAATCTTTGTGGGCAGCTTTCTGCGAGGTCAGCAGTGAGCGCCGTCTCTTCTGCGCTGACTGCAAAATCCAGGCCTTTATTTATCTAATAAAAGTTGGAAGGAAAAAAAAAAAATCAAACCACACAGGACATGAACAATGTGAGTGGAGCACATTCTTGATTTCACGAACAAAGTAGAGAGAAAGGGAATTCTATATCATGAAGACAGAAAGAAAAGTGAGCAAAGCGTCAAATACGGAAAGTAGAAATTAGAGCGGTGGAAAGCAAAAGATACAGCTTCACTCAAAACTACAATCTTAAAATAGATCATCAATTAGGGGGAGAATGAAGAATCACAAAATTCTCTGTGTTCTGGTGCACACCTTGATTCAGTATTCAAGTATTCACTGCTGAGAACATGCTGAATTTATACACCTTGTAGTTACAGAGCGATTACAAATGCCACACTGAAATGGTTACGGTGGATTTATTGCAAAGCTCCACCCGAAGGAACAAAATGCTAGATCGACGCACAAACGCATGCACAGCAGAGACACTAGCAGATTTTACCATCAAAATCCCTGACACCGCATCACCGATTTCCCAGTTCCACTGATGTAATTGCTAATGTATTTGAACCACTAAAGCTTTGGTTTAACGACTTGTGAAGGTTGTTGAACAAACATTCAAGTTTAATCCTTTTAGAGATGTCATACCAAGGCAGCCCCTAAACATTAACATTCCAAAATGGACCATGAAGCTGTTCATATATAGTGCTAAACTCTTCACAACAATGAAGTGGTTAACATTTCAAATCCCCGCTACCTTCTATATGAAATTTCTATATTAGATTATCACATATCATGTGGGCATCTGCACTTAGTGAGTTCTGTAATGTAAACGGTCACAAGCTCACTAGACTGATCGCCACTGCTAATGGCTGCCAATCTCCACTAATAAAGCTTTACTCTGCTGCACTGACACAGATTAAACAGAACAGCTGTATAATAGTGTGCTAGATCTGATGTTAAACAGCAATCTGTAAAGCACTAAAACATATGACCTTTCCACAGACCACAGTGGTTTCTTTACTTGGGCTAGTCCTTCCTTATCTATGTTTACATGCGCCACTGAGGCTCAGAGCTATGTCTTGAGCTTTCCAGTGAAAGGAACTGACAGGTTCCAATGAAAGATAAAAGCACATTCAATGGAAATGTGTGGTTAAAAATGAATTACTACCTTTTCTACCAAATCTTTCAGCACATTTTAATCTATAGGCAACAGCAGGAATCAATAATCTCTTCTTTACATTGGCAATACTTGCGCCTCTAAGTCAGAGGTTATGGCTTCAAGCTCCACTTCAGAGACTTGAGCACGTAATCTAGGCTAGCACTTCAGTGCGGTACTGAGGGAGTGCTGCACTGTCAGAGGTACTGCCTTTCGGATGAAACGTTAAACTGAGGTCTTGTCTGTCCTCTCAGGAGGACATAAAAGATCCCACGGCATTATTCGAAGAAAGGCAGTGGATTGCATCCAGGTTCTGGCCAATATTTATCCCTCATCTGGTAATGTATTTCATTACTATGCACAAATTGACTACCACGTTTTCCTACATTACAATAGTGATTACATTTCAGAAGTAAAAGCTGTAAATTGGTTATAAAGTGCTTTAGGACGTCCTGCTATAGGTGCTAGGTGGTAGGTGCTATATAAATGCAAGTTCTTTCTTTCGTACACTTTCCAATCTATGTTCAGCCACTGAGGACCCTTCTCCCCATTCTATCCATAGTTAGCCAAGAGGCATTCCATCCTCAGATGTTGGGATTGCCCCTTCTACATAAGAAATAGGAGCAGGTGTAAGCCATTTGGCCCCTCGTGCCTGCTCCACCATTCAATATCATGGCTGATCTGATCCTGGCCTCAACTCCACTTCACCCGCTCCCCATAACCCTTGACTTCCTTATCATTCAAAAATCTGTCTATCTCCTCCACAGCTCCCTGGGGTAGAGAATTCTAAAGATTCACGACCCTCAGAGAAGAAACTCCTTATTTGTCTTAAATGGGTGACCCCTTATTCTGAAACTATGCCCCCTAGTTCTAGATTCCCTCATGAGGGGAAACATCCTCTCTGCATCTACCCTATCAAGATTTTTGAGAATCCCATATGTTTCAATAAGATCACTTCTCATTCTTCTAAACTCCAATGAGTATAGGCCCAATCTGCTTAATCTTTCTTCATATGACAACCTCTTCATCTCAGGAATCAACCTCGTGAACCTTCTCTGAACTGCCTCCAATGCAAGTATATCATTCCTCAAATAAGGAAACCAAAACTGTACGCAGTACTCCAGGTGTGGTCTTACCAAAGCCCTGTAGAGTTGGAGCAGGACTTCCCTGCTTTTATACTCTATCCCCCTTCCACCAATGTGTAATGGTGCTTACAGTATTGTCACTGGAAGCTGGGTTAGTAGAAGCTGCCATTTCAGACCATCACCCTAACAGTAAATAGGAGTAAAAAAGTTAACAGAAACCAAATTGTTATCGTCCAAAAAGCATAGCCAGGTAACCAAACACCTTTGAAAGGGGAAACATCTCCCTTGGCCTTTCAATTTACACTGGGTTTTTTCATTTTGTTCCTCTAAAATTCATTTTCAACAGTGTTTTTCCCCTTACTTCTCATTATTTCTATGTTTTTTTTTTAAATTGAAAAGTGCCCATACGTCCTCATATACCCTGTTCCTTCAAGCACTGCAGAGTGAGTAGAGGACATGGTTCTCTATAAAATCTACAAAGAACTGCTCATGTTCAGTGGGTTCCAGTGCAGAAACCATGGTCGTGAATCAAAGAACTGTCTGTATGCTCACACTGTATCAATGAGGAGAGATGTGTGTCTCCAATCTGTAAGGGAAAGTGGTTACTAAGTGAAATGGCAAGGGAATATTTTTTTTTAAATATAAAGAATGGAAAGGGGGCTATAGCTGTCACTGCAAATGTTTCTGCTATATACAGAATGGTATCTGCTGCACCCAGAAATCAATCTTCAGACCACGACATTTTGATTTCTGTTCCTCACACTGAAGTCACAAAAATAGATTGGTGGGAGAATGTTTTGTAAATATTTTGTGCAACTCTTCCTGCACATTCTACTGTGCAGCAACGGCTCGCTCAGCTAGTCTGTGCCACTGTGGAGAAACTTCAATTCCTCAGTTCAATAGTAACATTTCAAAATGGTACTAATACACCCTCATGATCACTGGCTTTGTGTACCCCAGTACACTGTTCACCATCCTTTTCCCCATCTCGCTCTCATATCCACTACAATGGTCTATCCTCGATTCCTCCTGTATTGCTCTATGCTGGCCTATCCCTCATCCCTCTCGTAACACACTGTATTAGTCTATCCCCTCTCCTTCTCTTAAGCCACTACACTGGTCCATCACCCAATACTCTCAATTGACAGTGCATTCTGAAGTGGCCTAGCAAGCCATTCAGTTGCTACAAACCAGCAATTTAAGAGAGCCCACCACATTTCAAGGACAATAAATGTGGCCATGCCAGGGTTAGGGGGTGCAGGCAGGAGGGAGGTTGTCCCCTCTCGTGTTCGTATTTTCATTTCTCGGGTTATTTTGATTCACTGGTACCTGCAACTTTTGTTTGGCTCATGCTTTCTATTGCTTTTTGTCCTGTTTAACTTGCCATTATCCTTGTTTTGAGCAGTTTTTCTTATCCCCGGCTGGGAGTATGGTAGTGGGGTTGATTTTGATCCCCATCAAACTGTAACTTCCTACTTTAGGGTTGCTTGTTCTATGGGTGCTGCTTATTTAAGTGTTGTGGGTTGGCATCAAGAGTTGGGGTTCGAAGCACATGTTCGATTCTTGAGAGGTTTAGGTTAAGATCGTGGTAAGGATCATGGTTGAGGTCATTTTAGGGTAAGGGTTTCGGGTTGGTCCGGGTCCAAGGTAATCAGGATTAGGGATGTGGGTAGAGTCTGGGATAATAGTTTGGATTAAAGTTAGGATTCCAGCATCCCGAGAACTGCTAAAAATAAAGTTAAACGGTATGGGGAACGAACAAAAGAGTGGGATTAGCCTAGGTGGCTCATATGAAGAAAAACACTGGCAAAGTCTTGATGGATCGAATGGCATATTTATATGTTATAGTGTTCTATGACTCTATTCCACTACAGTAGTCCATCTCCTATTCTTCTCTATTCTACTATAACTGGTCCATCCCCCACATGTTGCAGTATACTCTACCCTCCAACCCTTCAACTTTGCTGATATATTATACATCCCTCTCAAAGCACAGAATCATACAGAAGGAGGCCATCATGTCTGTGCCAGCTCTTTGAAGGGTTATCCAATTAGACACACTTCCCTTCTCTTTCCCCATAGCCCTTCAAATTTCTTCTTTCCCCATAACTCTGCAAATCATGTTAAGGTTACCGATATACAATTGGTGCCTCTCTGTGTTTGATTTTGTTCTTGTTGAAATTAAAACATTTCCAATAAGCAATGCACATCATGTTTATGATTTGGAACAAGCACTGCATCAACAACTGCTGTACAGCTCCAAATGAAATTGGGTCAGGCACAGGAACTGAGAATCAGATAAAGCTTGCAATCCGGACATTACTACTATTTGGAAGGAAACTATGGAAGTCAAAAAATACAAGGTAGAGAAAACACTTCCATTTGCGCTAATCCACACCTGAAATTCAGAAGTATTTGCCACATTGCTGTTAACTTAATCTCTCAGGAGATGGGTGAGGTAATAGAAAAACAACACATTTCTGAAAAGGTTGCAAATTCTAACAAAGCCCAGGTCAGATTTTCTTTACAGTACATTGTGGATCTCACTAACTGACCCTTGGGATCACTCAGGGGCAGTGTCCTGGATAAATCATTAGTGAACTCAGAACATTCCGCCGCTTGTTAGCCCGGACAGCTTGTCATTACCTTCTGGAAAGTGATGATCAATACAACTATTAACACAACTTTTAATTGTAGAATATTCTGTTGCTTGTTGTGCTAAGAACATCAATCAGTTATCAAATTAAGCATGGCATGCTGTTAAAGAAAGACATATTGGCACTCAAGATTGCTCTCTTAAACCCCACTCGTGTGTTTTTATGCTGCCTGTCTTGAGTGTTACATGGTACTGATGGTGTGAGGGATAAACTGCACTTTGGTTTCCTCTTTCTGGGCTGGACTCTAAACTAAAGTTATCTGTTCTAATCTCTAAACCATCTTTCTCTCCTTACTGGAAATGGTTGGTATATATGATATATTTGATTCCCAGAGACATTGAGTAATAATCACCATAGCAGCTTACACAGAAATATTTTTTTAAATGTGCTGTATACCCCTATACCGGCAACAGTACATTCTAACACAAAAGCTGCCTTGCCATATGTTGCACATTGTTATAACTGACGGAGGAAATTCAAACTCAAAAGGAATCTGCCAACGCCCATTATTTTTATCTAAATGAGATTACAAAAAACACCACCAGCAGGCATGGATACCGGTTTAGCTGCAAGGGCCTATATCTTTAAAAGCTGCAAATAGCTTTGCATAGCATGCATTCCCTCTTAACAAAGATGTCAAATCAAAGTGCTAGTCTCCACAGACACCAAAGCAAGTTACTACATCTCACAATTCTATGAAAGATCAACGGAATTATCATTACCTGCAGCCCAAAAGGACAACTGATCAAATTCCTATTACCAGTAAATAATTATCTCAATCTCTATTTCTTGTGATCTATTTTGTGTGTCAAATTTGTTTGTTTTATCATAACACTCCTGTGAACCATCTTGGGAAGTTTTACGACGTTAAGGTGCGATATAAATACAAGTTGTTGTTGTTGATCTCAGCCCAACCCCCCTAAAAATGGGAAATCGAACCATTCATCGATATGATCCCCATAAACAGCTAATCGAATTGTTATTAAAGTGGACAAGTAATCAAATCATTTATTGTGTGACGCCATCAACAAAAAATTAAATTATTACTCTCTACAACCCCAGTGGAGTCAATTTTCCCAATAACCTACATGAAAGGTTAATCAGATCATTACTGCCCATGCCCCCACAGATCCCTGACCCATTTGTTTTTCCCCCGTGTCCCCCTAATTTTATTAAGTCCCTTGCCCTCAGACACGTCTAATCCCTTAGTTATTCCTCATACCGCAGAGATCCCCGATTCTTATTCCCAGTGTCCCCACAGATCCCTATTCCCTGTGCCCACTCAACTCCCTGCTCCTTATTCCCCACAGATCCTTGATCTCTATTCCGAATCCCAATGGATCACTGATGCCTGTTACCCGTATCCCACAGATCATTTTCCCCCGTATCCCACCGTTCCCTGATCCCCGCACCCCACGGATCCCTGATCCCAAGGGGACACTGATTCCCCATGATCCACAGATCCCTCTCGAGGAGAGTTAAATCAGATCACCATCGCCCATGAACTGCTGATCGAATCATTAATCACTGCGACTGAGAAAGTTTCTTGCCCAGAGGCCGGTCCCTCGCTACAAACGATCCTTTCAACTCCGGAGATCCCGAACAAACAGGAAACTTTTCAAATCCTCCAAACAAACTTCCAGCGGCTGTGCTGTGGTACAGGGAGCGAGAGACTGAGCGCCATGTCCGGGAGAGCGGAGGGAGGAGGGAGGACGGAGCCCGCCCGCCCGCCTGCCAGCCCAAGGGGAGGTCGTCCTCTCACCCGCCAGCGGGAGAGCCCCTCACCCACAGACCGCAGCCGCACGCCGGCCTCCTGCCATTTCGCGTGCCGCCGGGGCCGGGAGACGGCCTGGCCAGCACTGGCAGCCCGGGCTAGCTGTGCGGCCTGGCCGCCGCCGCTCAGTGCAGTTACGGGGCGCGGGCGGTCCTCACTCACTCAATGCCGGCCTCACTTACCCAGGTCATCCATGTTCGGGCTGCGGCACACTGAGTCCGCGGGATGCGAGGTGCTGAGCCCAGCACCGTGGGCTCCGCTTCGACACACAGACAGCTGCCGAGTGAGGCAGCCCGAGGCTCGGGCTCGAGCAGGGGAGGGCGGGGGGCTCCTAGCAACGCGCCGGGCGCTGAGTGGGGATGCGCGCGCATGGCAGAGGCACGCGGGAGCGCGCTCCAACACCTGCCTGTGGGACTGGGAAGGGGGAAGGGGGGAAAGGGGAAAAGGGGGGGGAAAGGGGAAAAGGGGGGGGAGGGAGGGGAAAAGGGGGGGAGGAGGGGAAAAGGGGGGGGGAGGAGGGGAAAAGGGGGGGGGAGGGGGGAAAGGGGGGGGGAGGGGGGAAAGGGGGGGGGAGGGGGGGAAAGGGGGGGGGAGGGGGGGAAAGGGGGGGGGAGGGGGGGAAAGGGGGGGGGAGGGGGGAAAGGGGGGGGGAGAGGGGGGAAAAGGGGGGGGGAGGGGGGAAAAGGGGGGGGAGGGGGGAAAAGGGGGGGGGAGGGGGGAAAAGGGGGGGGGGGGGGAGGGGGGAAAAGGGGGGGGGGGGAGGGGGGAAAAGGGGGGGGGAGGGGGGAAAAGGGGGGGGGAGGGGGGAAAAGGGGGGGGAGGGGGGAAAAGGGGGGGGGAGGGGGGAAAGGGGAAAAGGGGGGGGAGGGGGGAAAGGGGAAAAGGGGGGGGAGGGGGGAAAGGGGAAAAGGGGGGGGGAAGGGGAAAAGGGGGGGGGAAGGGGAAAAGGGGGGGGAAAGGGGAAAA